>NC_083583.1:17036256-17158756 GCF_027579695.1 Neoarius graeffei | reverse complement strand
TTGTTCACACAGTGAACTGGGTGACTGCCGAAACGTGCTCAGTAAAAATCCAGCATCACATAAAAATATCATTGAATATTGATTGGGTGGGGCGGCATGGTGGTGTAGTGGTTAGCGCTGTCGCCTCACAGCAAGAAGGTCCGGGTTCGAGCCCCGTGGCCGGCGAGGGCCTTTCTGTGTGGAAACTAGAATATGGTGTGCATGTAATTAACGTAGTGATTGTTGCTGTTCTACTGAACTGTAGTATGTTATTCACATTCTTATAAGGTATCCTATTTATTTATTTATTTGTTTGTTTATTTCCAGAACTGCCAATGTAAACTCTGAGGAGTGCTTATTCAATATATTTAGCTTTCTAATTCCTGGTTTTTGTCTATTAGGCATAATCAGCTATTAATTAAAAAATACAGATAAATATGGGTGGCACGGTGGTGTAGTGGTTAGCACTGTCGCCTCACAGCAAGAAGGTCTGGGTTCAAGCCCCGTGGCCAGTGAGGGCCTTTCTGTGTGGAGTTTGCATGCTCTCCCCGTGTCCGCGTGGGTTTCCTCCGGGTGCTCCGGTTTCCCCCACAGTCCAAAGACATGCAGGTTAGGTTAACTGGTGACTCTAAATTGACCGTAGGTGTGAATGTGAGTGTGAATGTTTGTCTGTGTCTATGTGTCAGCCCTGTGATGACCTGGCGACTTGTCCAGGGTGTACCCCGCCTTTCGCCCGTAGTCAGCTGGGATAGGCTCAAGCTTGCCTGCGACCCTGTAGAACAGGATAAAGCGGCTAGAGATAATGAGATGAGATGAAATTGATTGGGTGTTCATCTGTGTTCGTCTGAATGGTGATTGATAGGCCTACATATGTAGAGTCCAAGAATATTAATATTTTTGTTTATGAAACAAAGTACATTTTTACAAAACAAATAAAAATAAATAAATAAATAATATATATATATATATATATATATATATATATATATATATATATATACTTTCTCTTCCCATCGGATGGGTGGGCCAGCCTTGTGATTAAGTGGGCCAGGCCCATGCTGGACCCCTTGTAGAACTGGGCCCGTATGGAATAATGTGGTAAGAGCTACAGTTAGAAACTCTTACTTTCTATCTTCATCAGTCCATTTCCGTTTCTGGTTGAGAGTATGCTGTGCGTATTCTGGCTGCCGCTTCTCACCAGAGCTTTTTATTTTATTTTCCCTTTTGTTTTTCTCTTTTTTGTGTTTGTGTGGTTTGATGTTTGTTTTTTGTTTGAGTGTTTTGTCCGCCAGTCGTGATGTAGCTCCGGACCCAGTTTTAAGTGTCGGTTCCCTCCAGGCCTTAGTCCACCGTGGGTGATGTCTGTGTTCCTCGCTATGGACTGCAGTGAGGTCATTGCTTTTTTTAACATCGTGGTTGTCCAGCGCTTGTGCGGCGGTGCTTTTGTGCTTGACACAGTGTTCCGAACGATGTTGCTTGGTGGCATTGCGTTGGCTGTGCAGGTGGTTTGGGACATACCAGCGCTCTTTGTGGTGGTGCTTCTGTGCTCACTTTATGGATCCATGGCGTGGCGTTCCAAGCAACGTTGCCTGGTGGCATCACAGCGGCTGTGCAGGTGGTGTGGGACTTATTTTCATGCCCCTTTTGGTGGAACTGTGGCTGCTACACCATTGGAATGACAATTTGACCTTTTGGTGGACTTTTTTTTTCCCTATAATTGTAAAGCAACCTTATGAGAAAGTAGTCACTGTTTACCTTGATGACACTTTGTACGCTATTGGCATTATCTTAACCAGCTTCATGAGGTCATCACCTGGAATGCTTTTCAATTAACAGGTGTGCCTCGTCAAAAGTTAATTAATGCAATTTCTTGCCTTCTTAATGTGTTTGAACTCATCAAACAGTAAATAGTCAATCATACAAATACAAATAATAAAATAGCCCTTTTCCACAACTGTAGTAATCCATATAATGTCAAGAACTGCTCGACTAAGTAAAGAGAAATGACATTCATCATTAGTTTAAGACGTGAAGTGTTTTTTACTTCATAAAAGTAAAGAAGAAACATTGAATTAGAGTCGTATGTATGTATATATAAAAGCAGGAAGATGACTCATAGTATATATTAATTATACTTCTCCATTATCTCCTGCACCTGTCCCTCTCATGTGACTAATGTCAGTGTAAACAGAAAAGCAAACAAAACTGTTAACGTGTGCAAGGCACTTAATTACTTAATATGCCATGTGGAACCTTTTCTTCTGGGGGATGGAGGGGGGAAGGTTGCTGGGTGTTTTTTTTTAACATACTGTACTATCTCACGCACGTCACTGTTCGTAAAGATATCCCACTGCTCACCTCCTGTCACTCTGCTAATATCTTTTTCATTTCATTTACATAGTATTCTAATTAAACTGCACTGCTTTACTCATGTGACACTCTTCAAAATGTCATTAATCTGCCGTGACAAGAGGGGTTTCCATGAATCCGTAAAAAATAAATAAATAAACAAATAAAGATTAACGTGCCAAAATTCAAATATTTGCAATATAGTTATGGGACAACACTAACCGATCTTATCTACGTTTTGCCAACAGTGGGGACTTTTCCAGCGTTTTCACATGGTTAATCACATAAACACGTCATCTATAGAAGGAACAGGCTGCTGTCTTTTTAGGCTGCCAAGGCAAAACTCATGCAAAGTTATGCAAATGACGGGTCTGGAGCGTGCCACAACCACATCAACATTTTTATGAAGGGTCAAACAAAAGACACGCACTAAGCATACAGACTTGTTCACTCATCGGATCTTGTTGGGCCCGAGGCTGGATTGGATTTCCTGATGCACGGGACACAAAAGCTTTCTTCCCGCTGAATATTAATCAAAGAGAATGAGAGTTTGAAGGACATTTAGGACAGCCTTTGCCCAGCTGACAACTTTCCCTTGCTACAGTAACGTTCTGCAACTGGTCTCTATCAACTCCTTCAAGCTCATTCAAATAAATGTACAATTTTTAAGCTACAATATTTAATAATAGTAATACTAAGTAAGGAAGAGTTACTCTTATCACCCTGACATTTATTATTTTGCTATAAGAACCAATCCTGAAGTGTTTTATTTCTCATATAAATCGTTCCATGATTCGTTCTACAATTGTTAATTTATTAAAGAACCTTAGGTCATTTTTTATCCATTTAGAGTTATTTTTGAATATTGCGGAACGTCAGCGAAACAAATTAGTTCCTGTTATCACTCGTGTTGTAGCAAGTATAAACATCCGTTTTGTTCCCTCACCCGCATCTCTTATCTTGACGTGAACAAAGCAAAAGACCATACAGCTTGTCATGCTGCAGAGAAACCATAAAGCACAAAGTCCTCAATCCAGAAGACTTTCCTGTTTCTAAAAAAAAAAAGTTTAAGTTTCAGCTTTATCTCTGACACTGGAGACTCCTTCCAAAAATGATAAACATCAACACACATGTGACACATTTTTATCTGTTTACACTGAGTCTTTGTTATACAAGTCACTCTGGGGGAAGTCATGGCTAAATGGTTAAAGGAACAGCTTTGGGACTAAAAGGTTGCTGGTTCAATTCCCTGAACCAGCAGCATTGGCTCAAGTGCCCTTGAGATAGGCACCTGACCCCCAACTGCTTGGACAAGTGTGCTGGTGTACCTTGTGTCTAATATTAGCCAAAGAAAAACGGATAATGTGATTATCAGTTTGGGCAAGAACTTGGCCATAATAATAAAGTCCTTCTGAATGAGCTGTTACTATAGAAACAATTATTAAAAGCGCAATAATATAAACCTGTTTGATGCTATTAACATCTTCTGACCAATCAGAATCAATCTGACAGTGTAGTGGTATAACTGTTAATATTACACAAATGTACTCAATAAATTCCCACCCATAGCGTTAATTTATGCAAATGTCTTGGTTTATATCAACATAAGCAATGTATGTTTTTTTTTTTTTGTTGGGGGGGGTTATACCTTGATTGTCCTCCATGAAGCTGACAGCAAAATTATGTATGCAAATACAGTGTGGAGACTGAAAGGCACTCGAGATATATGAGAGAGGGGCAGACAGAGAGAGTTGTAAAGACTTATCAGGTCACCTGGGGCCACGCTGACAGCCCTTTGAGCAGCACATACAAATAACTGTAGGGAAAAGGAGCAGGTGATAACAGTGCAACAGTCTCCAACAACACCCCCCCACACACACCCCACACACACACACACCCATTTGCCAGCATGCTCATACAGTGAGAGAGTGTGTGTCAGAAAGTGAGGTCTCTTTGTAAGTGTGTACCTCCACATAGAGGAAAGGAGGGTTAGAAGGGCATTCAGAGGCAAATGAGCAGGGGACCGGCAGCTTGGAGATAGAAAGTCTGTGAGAAAAGGCCTCAGAGGGGTGCGAGACGCTACAGCCAGAGCAGAGGCAGCCAGAACGGCTGTAGGTCAACTGTGCCATCTGAGGAGATAAATATGTATAACGTGCTATTGTTCGCTGAGCTGTGTATCACGTATACCCCATCAGGCATGACGGATTTGACAGTTCGTTTAGGAGGCATCAAGAGAAAGAAGCCATCATTACTTAGTGAAGAGACTCTTAATGACAGATGATGGATGATACGCAATGAAACAGCTAAATTTGTTAATCCAGACTAAACACTAGTCCAGTGTGTTTTAGGTTTTAGGCCTTTAGACCATTAGGACATCATGTCATGTATTAATGTTAGATCAGACTGCAAGAAAATCCTCAAAGTTTACTGAATTCAATGTACTATTGAAGCAACTCAGTCATACATAAAGAATAAAACCAGGGCTTTGAACCAGGATTTTTTTCCTATTGGTTCGTTCCGAACAGAAACAGAATTTTAACGTTTCCGGTTTTGGGTTCCACCATTAAATAGACGTTCCCAAACCGGTTAGAACAAAAAAATTTCATCCCCGGAATGGTTAATTACGTTCCCTGTCAGCTGTTTAACAAATGGCTATAAAATTATGTCTCTGTCTCATCCAGCTTAAGCCAAATGTAGGCTAATTCTATTACAACCTTCATTAAATAAGACAAGAAATAATTCAAAACAATTATTATTTCAAATGTTGGCGATTTGGATTCCCAGTATGTCTTCCCATCTACACAAACAGAAAAAGTGCCAAAAATGAAAGATAATTCGTTTAGTGTGTTACCAAAGGCTAGTCAGGCCCTATGCATTGATAGGCTAACAGAGGTTAACGTCATTTAATGTTCGCGAGCCTCTCATTAACGTGGACAAATATATTGATATCGTGTTTGAAATTGACGTTTTTGAATAACGATAGACTGCAATATTTACCTCTTATTTAAGATGTGGAGGCGTGATAGTAGTCTACCCTCCCGCTCTCTCCATTCAGTCAGCGAACGTCACACAGGAAGTGAACCCCAGCGGGTCATAGAAACTTGCGCAGGAGAAGAATGACTTTTATTTGTAGGCTACAGAAACTTTGAGGAACAAAATAAAAACCGGTATTAACCAGTTACCATTATTTTTAATAAGCGTTTCTGTTCCGGAGCATAAAAAATAATAAAGTTTCTGGTTTCGTTTCTGTTCCATGTGAAATAGAAAAAGTTCCCGGTTTTCGTTTTCGTTCCTTGAACCGGTTCAAAGCCCTGAATAAAACACAACAGGACATGCTGTTATAAAATATACACAATAGACACTGAATATATAGAGCTATTTAAGAGTTATTCCATGAAATCGAGTCATACATGAGCCTCGTCAGCTATCAGCCATGTACAATGATATTTAATGGAATAACTGTTTTATTCTATACACATTCACTGGATTTTGAGAAACAGAACATTTTTATTTTTATTTTTTGCAAATTCCATAAATAAAATCTTTATACAAAACGTCCAACAAAATCATTTATGCTTAACAAACCGGAGAAATGACAGTAGCAATTTGTGAAAAATGTGATGATAATAATAATTCTTGAAAAATAAAAAGATATGTTCTTACCATCAAATATTTTTATTCCATATTTTGCTGCTTTTTTGTTTTTTGGGGGGGTTTTGTTTTCGAGTAGTTTTTATTTCGTCCTCAGTTGGTTCAGCAACACACTCTGCCATTTTGTTTTTCTCCACTCATGGTATCCTTGACTTGCAAGTGACATCAAAGCAAAATAGAAACCCGGATGTCGGCCATGTTGGTGGATATACAAATGTGGGGTCAAGCGACATTCCATACAAAACATAGTCACGCGTGCACAACTCTCTTTGTTTTTCCACTGCTTTAAGCATTCTTTTAGCTATGTCATATCTTTGTGCTGTATATGGTTGTGGTCACAACAGTACTTGTGACCTTGGCATGTTCTGATTTTTTAGAATTCCATCTGTGATTCGGAAAGAGGGGGGCGGCACGGTGGTGTAGTGGTTAGCGCTGTCGCCTCACAGCAAGAAGGTCCTGGGTTCGAGCCCCGAGGCCGGCGAGGGCCTTTCTGTGTGGAGTTTGCATGTTCTCCCCGTGTCTGCGTGTCCGGTTTCCCCCACAGTCCAAAGACATGCAGGTTAGGTTAACTGGTGACTCTAAATTGACCGTAGGTGTGAATGTGAGTGTGAATGGTTGTCTGTGTCTATGTGTCAGCCCTGTGATGACCTGGTGACTTGTCCAAGGTGTACCCCGCCTTTCGCCCGTAGTCAGCTGGGATAGGCTCCAGCTTGCCTGCGACCCTGTAGAAGGATAAAGCGGCTAGAGATAATGAGATGAGATGAGATTTGGAAAGAGGGTGAGGAAACTCTGAGGCTTAGTACGGAGAGCAGACGAGCATGGCTGAACAACATCGGCAGGGCTGATCTAACAGAGGCTAAAACCAAAACAGCTCGTGTTTGCAGGAATCATTTTATCTCAGGTGAGCTTCAAAAGCTTTCTCAATAATATCTTGGAAGACTTTTATTTCATGTTGCTAGAATGAGCGTTCCCTTGTCATGGTTCACTTGGTTGTTGTTATAATTTTAACACGTGTATTGCCATTTCGCTTCTAGGAGCGCCAGCAAAATTATATAATAGAAACAATCCAGACCAGGCACCCACTCAGAAAATAGGCTATGTTTCATCCAAGGTCAGACTTGATTCTTCGGCAGCCAAACCAGATAGATATCTGGGTACTCGATGGTTGGTAGAAGTGTCTTATCTTCAGAAAAGTCTGACTTTTTAAAATAATATGGGTCAAAACCACACATATCTATCTTCTCTTTGTATCAAATCTTCGCTCGACCGTTTAAATCATGGTAATACTGAGAAAATTCTGCATTGTTTACAGACACACTTTCAGCGGCTGCCATCCTAGTTGCTTTGTATATCCACCATCATGGTGGACGCTCGTGACATAGCACATTTTGATCACATAAGTCATCCATATGAGCTGATATTCTAGTGTCAGGTACGTGAAGGAGGCGGATGTATGTGCAGAAGTAATCAGTTTAAAAACAAAGTGCAGTATATATACACACAGGCAAACAATCCAAAATGGCAGGCTAGATCAAAAATGTGGTAATAGGCAAAAGGGTCAGGCAAGGCACAAACAGGATATCAGAGGCAAAGCGAGAATGGGAATGAGAAACAGGCACAGGAATCAAGAAACCAGGAAATCAAGAACATGGGTAGAAAGGCTCAGTAATGCGTACTGGCGTATCATAATACTTTGCGACGATTGTGCATCAGCACAGTCCTTAAATAGGTACACACATAGTTCCTTAATTGCATTCAGGTGCTGGAGTCCACTTAGCGCGCGCACAGCCCAAGGCATGCCTTCAGGTGCACGTGCCACGTGCGCAAGACTGACAGAACCCCTTCCCAAAGAGCTCCCACTGGGAGTGAAAATCCATCATACTTGTCCTCGGTGGGGGTTCGGGCTCAGGCTCAGGACAAGACTTGGATTCTTGACGAGGAGTGGGCTTGAGTTCAGGACTTGACTTGGGCTCTGGGCCAGAATCATGCTCAGACTCCAGACTTGACTTGGGTCTTGGACTTGGCTCAGATCCAGGACTGAAGGTGGACTCAAGCTCCAGGCTGGAGCTCTGGCTCCAGTTCAGGAGATCACTCAGGCTGGAATTCTGGAACTGGCTTGGAATTCTGGAACTTGACTGTGTCAGCCACTGGAGGGAGCACTGGATCAACTGCCTCCTCCACTGTGTCAGCCACTGGAGGGAGCACTGGAATGACGGCCTCCTCAGCTGCGTCAGCCACTGGAGAGAGATCAGGAGCAACGGCCTCCTCCACTGCATCGGCCATCGGAATGATTGCCCCTTCCCAAAAATTTTCATGGGATTCCTCCTTTTCCAAAGATTCAAAAATGAACTTGAGCATGGCAAAGAAAGTCTGTGAACTCCGTAGGCATGGATGCTCGACTCGGATCAAGTAATTGACCCATTGGCGTGCTTGTCCAGAAATAAACATTAGGACGGAGTTTACCCAGATGGGTTCAGGTGTTTTGGGCTCTTGGAGGTCCTCATAGAAGATGCCACACTGGATGCTGAATCCACACGGATGATACTCTCCATCATAGGGTGTAGGAGCGTAAGCACCGTACTGGTCTTACATCCTACACCCTATGATGGAGAGTATCAGCATACCACATACAGCGTACTACTGGTGGAAAAACGAGGCTAGACACAGAGACAGGGAGACCTGGAAGCGGCATGGAATCATGTGCTGAAAAACGTCTGCTACATCCATAGTAAGGCAAAGTATTCTGTCAGGTACGCAAGGGAGGTGGATGTATGTGCAGAAGTAATCAGTTTAATAACAAAGTGCAGTATATACACACAATGAAACAATATACACACAGGCAAACAATTCAAAACAGCAGGCTAGGTCAAAGATGTGATAACAGGCAAAAGGGTTGGGCGAGGCGCAAACAGGATATCAGAGGCAAAGCGAGAAAGGGAACAAGAAACAGGCACAGGAATCAAGAAACCAGGAAATCAAGAACACGGGCAGAAAGGCTCAGTAATGCATACTGGCGTACTGTAATACTTTGCGATGATTGTGCGTCAGCACAGTCCGTAAATAGGTACACACATAGTTCCTTAATTGCGTTCAGGTGCGCATTGTACACAGCGTGCGTGCTGGAGTCCACTCGGCGTGCGTGCAGCCCAAGGCACGCCTTCAGGTGCATGTGCCACAGTGCGCATGACTGACACCTAGTAGCAGAGTAGCCAATCAGAGCACGTGATTGCTCATATCCAGGGAATGTGGATAAAATAAATGTATTTAAACATCTCGTCTCGTCTCGTCTTCTTCCACTTATCCAGGACCGGGTCGCGGAGGCAGCAGTCTAAGCATGGAAGCCCAAACTTCCCTTTCCCCAGACACCTCGGCCAGCTCCTCGGGAAGAACACCGAGGCGTTCCCAGGCCAGCCGAGAGACATAGTCCCTCCAGCGTGTCCTGGGTCTTCCCCGGGGCCTCCTCCCGGGGGGACATGCCTGGAACACCTCCCCAGGGAGGCGTCCAGGAGGCATCCGAAAAAGATGCCCGAGCCACCTCAGCTGGTTCCTCTCGATGTGGAGGAGCAGCGGCTCTACTCCGAGCTCCTCCCGAGTGACTGTGCTTCTCACCCTATCTCTAAGGGAGCGCCCAGCCACCCTGCGAAGGAAACTCATTTCAGCCGCTTGTATCCGCGATCTTGTTCTTTCTGTCATTACCCAAAGCTCATGACCATAGGTGAGAGTCGGAACGTAGATCGACCGGTAAATTGAGAGCTTCGCCTTTTGGCTCAGCTCCTTCTTCACCACAACGGACCGGTAAAGCGACCGCATCACTGCGGAGGCTGCACCGATCCGCCTGTCGATCTCACGCCCCATCCTTCCCTCACTCGTGAACAAGATCCCGAGATACTTAAACTCCTCCACTTGAGGCAGGACTTCTCCACCAACCTGGAGAGGGCAAGCCACCCTTTTCCGGTCGAGAACCATGGCCTCGGACTTGGAGGTGCTGATTCTCATCCCAGCCGCTTCACACTCGACTGCAAACCGCCCCAGTGCATGCTGAAGGTCCTGGTTTGAAGAAGCCAACAGGACAACATCATCCGCAAAAAGCAGAGATGAAATCCTGTGGTTCCCAAACAGGATTCCTTCCGGCCCCTGGCTGCGCCTAGAAATTCTGTCCATAAAAATTATGAACAGAACCGGTGACAAAGGGCAGCCCTGACGGAGTCCAACATGCACTGGGAACAGGTCTGACTTACTGCCGGCAATGCGAACCAGACTCCTGCTCCGTTCGTACAGGGACCGGACAGCCCTTAGCAAAGAGCCCCGAACCCCATACTCCCAAAGCACCCCCCACAGAATGCCACGGGGGACACGGTCGAATGCCTTCTCCAGATCCACAAAGCACATGTGGACTGGTTGGGCAAACTCCCATGAACCCTCGAGCACCCTATGAAGGGTATAGAGCTGGTCCAGTGTTCCGCGACCAGGACGAAAACCGCATTGTTCCTCCTGGATCCGAGGTTCGACTATTGGTCGAATTCTCCTCTCCAGTACCCTGGAGTAAACTTTCCCTGGGAGGCTGAGAAGTGTGATTCCCCTATAATTGGAGCACACTCTCCGGTCCCCTTTCTTAAAAAGAGGGACCACCACCCCAGTCTGCCACTCCAGAGGCACTGTCCCCGACCGCCACGCGATGTTGCAGAGGCGTGTCAACCAAGACAGCCCCACAACATCCAGAGACTTGAGATACTCAGGGCGGATCTCATCCACCCCCGGTGCCTTGCCACCGAGGAGCTTGCAAACCACCTCAGTGACTTCGGCTTGGGTAATGGACGAGTCCACCTCTGAGTCATCAGCCTCAGTCTCCTCAGTGGAAGACATGACGGTGGGATTGAGGAGATCCTCAAAGTATTCCTTCCACCGCCCGACAATGTCCCCAGTCGAGGTCAACAGCTCCCCACCCGCACTGTAAACAGTGTTGGCAGAGTACTGCTTCCCCCTCCTGAGGCGCCGGACGGTTTGCCAGAATTTCTTCGAGGCCGACCGATAGTCCTTCTCCATGGCCTCCCCGAACTCCTCCCAGTTCAGAGTTTTTGCCTCCGCAACTGCCCGAGCTGCAGCACGCCTGGCCTGCCGATACCCGTCGGCTGCCTCAGGAGTCCCGGAGGTCAACATGGCCCGATAGGACTCCTTCTTCAGCTTGACGGCATCCCTTACTTCCGGTGTCCACCACCGGGTTCGGGGATTGCCGCCACGACAGGCACCGGAGACCTTGCGGCCACAGCTCCGAACAGCTGCATCCACAATGGAGGTAGAGAACATGGTCCACTCAGACTCAATGTCCCCCGCCTCCCTCGGAAGCTGGGAAAAGCTCTCCCGGAGGTGGGAGTTAAAGACCTCCCCAACAGAGTGCTCGGCCAGACGTTCCCAGCAGACCCTCACCATACGTTTGGGCCTGCCAGGTCTGTCCAGCTTCCTCCTCCACCAGCGGATCCAACTCACCACCAGGTGGTGATCAGTTGACAACTCAGCCCCTCTCTTCACCCGAGTGTCCAAGACATAGGGTCGGAGATCAGATGACATGACTACAAAGTCGATCATCGACCTCCGACCTAAGGTGTCCTGGTGCCACGTGCACTTATGGACACCCCTATGCTCGAACATGGTGTTCGTTATGGACAAACTGTGACTAGCACAGAAGTCCAATAACAAAACACCACTCGGGTTCAGATCGGGGAGGCCGTTCCTCCCAACCACGCCCCTCCAGGTGTCACTGTCGTCGCCCACGTGAGCACTGAAGTCCCCCAGTAGCACAATGGAGTCCCCAGTCTGAGCACCCCTCAGTACCTCTCCCAGGGACTCCAAGAAGGCCGGATACTCTATACTGCTATTTGGCCCATAGGCACAAACAACAGCAAGAGCCCTCTCCCCAATCCGAAGGCGCAGAGAGGCGACCCTCTCGTTCACTGGGGTAAACTCCAACACATGGCGGCTGAGCTGGGGAGCTATAAGGAAGCCCACACCAGCCCGCCGCCGCTCACCACGGGCGACTCCAGAGAAGTGGAAAGTCCAGCCCCTCTCGAGGAGCTGGGTTCCAGAGCCCAAGCTGTGCGTGGAGGTGAGCCCGACTATCTCTAGCCGGTACCTCTCAACCTCCCGCACAAGCTCAGGCTCCTTCCCCCCCAGCGAAGTGACATTCCATGTCCCAACAGCCAGCCGCTGTGTCCGGGGATCAGGTCGCCGAGGCCCCTGCCTTCGACTGCCACCCAATCCACACTGCACCAAACCCCTACTGCTACCTCTGTGGGTGGTGAACCCACAGGAGGTCGGGCCCACGTCACCTCTTCGGGCTGAGCCCGGCCGGGCCCCATGGGCAAAGGCCCGGCCACCAAGCGCTCGCATACGAGCCCCAACCCCGGGCCTGGCTCCAGGGTGGGGCCCCGGCTGCGTCCTACCGGGCGACGTCACGGTCCTGGATTTTTTCTCCATAGGGGTTTTTTGGTGAACTGCTCTTGGTCTGGCCTGTCACCTAGGACCTGTCTGCCTTGGGAAACCCTAACAGGGGCATAATGCCCCCGACAACATAGCTCCTAGGATCATTCAAGCACACAAACCCCTCCACCACAATAAGGTGGCAGTTCTAGGAGGGGGTATTTAAACATATTCTGTATATTGTGTATGTTCTGCAGTGCACTCCATTGTTACATTGTTATTTTTATTTTTGATTCTATTTATTACATTCTATTTTACTCCCTTTCTTTTTTCCTACTTTTCCTCCCCCACAACTACCTTCTATTGGAGCACTGCAATAAGCATTTCACTCTATATTGTACTCTGTATGATTGTGTATGTGACAATAAAATTTGAATTTGAATTTTGAGGATGTCCAGTATTACAATATTCCCGCAAATATTTGCACTCTACCTAAATATAAATTTAAGGCTATCCTACAAAAGCAGTTATTGCAAATATTGGTTGAGGAGGATACTTATGTTGACACGCCTTCTATAATTAAAATGTTTTTTTTATATATATATATATATATATATATATATGGGGCGGCACGGTGGTGTAGTGGTTAGCGCTGTCGCCTCACAGCAAGAAGGTCCTGGGTTCAAGCCCCAGGGCTGGCGAGGGCCTTTCTGTGTGGAGTTTGCATGTTCTCCCCGTGTCCATGTGGGTTTCCTCCGGGTGTTCCGGTTTCCCCCACAGTCCAAAGACATGCAGGTTAGGTTAACTGGTGACTCTAAATTGAATGTGAGTGTGAATGGTTGTCTGTGTCTATGTGTCAGCCCTGTGATGACCTGGCGACTTGTCCAGGGTGTACCCCGCCTTTCGCCCGTAGTCAGCTGGGATAGGCTCCAGCTTGCCTGTGACCCTGTAGAAGGATAAAGCGGCTAGAGATACTGAGATGAGATATATATATATAATATTTTTCTTTTTTTTTTAGTTTGCTTTTTTGTATAATTTTTGTCAATGTCATCATTATCCTTTTTCTGTTTCAACCCTACAACTTAATTTTA
Source organism: Neoarius graeffei (assembly GCF_027579695.1). Taxonomy (NCBI): domain Eukaryota; kingdom Metazoa; phylum Chordata; class Actinopteri; order Siluriformes; family Ariidae; genus Neoarius; species Neoarius graeffei. Next base: position 17,145,272 of record NC_083583.1, on the reverse strand, counting down.
ATAATTTTTGTCTTCTTTCCCACCTTGACTAGCTACACTACTTGTGGGCAAGGATGTCTGTATTTTTGTATATATGATATTAATAAACTAAACTGAACTAAATAGAAAAATAATCAATGACAGACGCGAAGTTACTGTTACAACCGATTATCTTCCTATAATGTTTTATTCCCCTTATATTACATCAGTATCCCAGTGCTGACAATTTTTTTTTTAATTCATTGAACAACGTCTTGTTTTTCCAGCCAATCTGAACGATCTGGGTTTTTTAAGGTCACATGAATTTTAAGCCTTTAGTAAGTCATGTCTGGTGTTAACTTTGGCATGCCAATTGCATTTGCGATTACAAATTGTAATACATTTAAAATGCTACATGCAAACGTGATTCCCATTTAAGACCACCATGGCATTGTAAGGATGACTGGAAAACAAGATGGATGATGGCATTCCTCCATTCTAATTGGCTTTGAATGTTTTAATTCTCCATCGGCCCCTTTCTGTGTTGACAACGTAAACAACATTCCTGGAGGAACGTGAGCAGTGCCAATGCTGGCTAAAAGAATGGGACTGCCTGATCAATCAGAGAGCACAGAGCTCCTTTAGCACATGTGTAAATATGGGCTGAGAGAGAGAGAGAGAGAGAGAGAGAGAGATTAATACAGTGACGCTTATTATTTTTATCCATGAGAAATCAGGTAAAGTCATCTCTTACCATTATATAGTCAAGATCAAACTCTATAACTCTATTCTTGGTGGTTGTAATGTTTCCCCCCACTCAGTTTGGCTCCCTTGTGGTTGGCCCTCAGCAGACCAGTCTTGCTTCATTTCAGGCCCCTGGTGATCTGCTGTCTCTTTCATGCACCTCCATTGTCCCAGGGGTCTTTTCCTCTTCTCAATGCCCTTGGACCCTCTGCGCACCCCACCCCCTACACCCTGTTCCTTAAGCAGAGTGAGTGAAGGGCCAGCGCAGGCCACTCCTACACTGCAGAGGAACCCCAGCTCTCCCCGTTTGCGGATCACTAAACAGGACAATCACTCTATCCATCTTTTCACGGCCCATTGTGGTGCCCACCCTGGCTTGAGAAAAGGGACTCTTTCAGTGGGTGAACTTTTTCTCCCTCTCTCTCACTCACTCTTTCCTCTCTTTTTTTTATACATTTTCTTGAGGGCGGGAGGGGAGAATTTTGATGGCGTGAAAGGACACCCCCCCAAAAAAATCTGTGTCCATTATTGCAAGCCCCCTGCTCCTTTTTCTAGCACATATCAAAGATATGAAGAGGAGTCAGAACTTCAAAGCTGGAGATGGACTTAGTAGAAAGAATGGTCTCCTCCACCCACACCCACCCCAAATAAGGCAACAGGGTTAAATGGAGGAGGGGATGCCAAAAAAATGGCACTTCAGTTAAACAACAACAGAAAATATGTGTGGTATATTTTATTATGATAACTGTGTGACTTTAATTATAATTAATTCAAATGGAACCTGTGGGAAGGTGGACACACAATGCAGTTTGGAAAACTGGTACAATTCAGCACAAATTGGTAAAATTATGAAAGCATAGTTGCTAGGCAACTGGGAAATATGTATTAACATATCTCCAATCCTACAACCCCAGAAAAGGGTAAAAAAAAAAAAAAAGACTCTAAAAAAAGGCATTTTTTAGGTTAGGTTAATATGGGACGGCCTTGGGCTGAGGTGCCCTTGAGCGAGGCACCTAACTCCCAACTGCTCCCCGGGCGCTGTAGCATGGCTGCCCACTGCTCTGGGTATGTGTGTGTGCTCATTGCTCCTGTGTGTGTGCATGTGTGTGTTCACTGCTTCAGATGGGTTAAATGCAGAGAGGAATTTCACAAGTGTGTGATGAATAAAGTTGTGCTTGCTTTCTTTCTTTCTTTCTTTCTTTCTTTCTTTCTTTCTTTCTTTTATTTTTGGTAAATATTATTTATTTTGTTCCTTAGTAAATGGAAACATCTAATATGGGATGGTGAAAAGGTGGTACACTCACTGTTAATTATTAAAATAATGAAAATAGTCTAGCTAGGCAACCAGGAAATATGGATCCCAAGAATTAACTAGCTATCTAGCTAGATGACACGTCTTTCATATTGTATACAGTGTTGTAGTCGAGTCACTAAACCTCGAGTCCGAGTCCAGTCTCAAGTCCCCAGTGTGCAAGTCCGAGTCAAGTGCAAGTCAACTGAGGTATTTCACCTGACGTCACAGGGTCACGTGACGCCCCGGTGACCGCCATTTTGAACGTCAAGCTAGCTAATGTCAACAACAGTAGCTGGTATGTTACTGTAGCAATGTTTACGTTCAGTCATTTGGATGACTGTTAAAACCTTTCAGTCTCAAGTTTTTCCTTTACTGGATTTACTAGTTTACCGAGCTAGCACGCGCCGGCTGCCGGCAGGCTAGCGCGCGCCGGCCGCCGGCAGGCTAGCGCGCGCCAGCTCCCAGCTTGCCCGAGCACGCTAGCTCAGTAAACTAGTAAATCCAGTAAAGGAAAAACTTGAGACTGAAAGGTTTTAACAGTCATCCAAATGACTGAACGTAAACATTGCTACAGTAACATACCAGCTATGATGTTGTTGACATTAGCTAGTGCTAACAGCTAGTTGCTAATACACTGCTACAACTACACCGACCCTAATAATACAGTTCTTGGTCACTGCCTGGTAACAGCAAATTTATAACGGGCCATGTCTCAACAGACTAAGAAGTTATTTCAATGATCTTTAATAACATTTTGTTTATCCTGAGGACCGAAAGTAAATGAAAATGTGAACAAACCTTAGCTGTAATAAGATGGCGACCACCGGCTCCAGGGACGACCCGCTGATGTAGGCATGTTACCCAGCCTGACACAAAATATTTCTAGGTATCCAAACTTTTATACGCTTTCAGATCAATACCTGTGTATGGCGATGGGTTTTTAACGACATAGGTATACAGATCATGTGGGCCGAAGTCAGGTAAAGACGAGGGCTTCGTGTACTTCTGTACGTCAGTGAACAATCCTGGTGGAAGCAGGTAAACGTCGTTCTCTAAGCCTGCTAACCTCAATTTTTGCAAATACCTCTCCCTCTGCTCACCCTGTAAATGCCCTACGTCGCTGGATAGTGAAGGTGTTTTCTGCATCTCGCTCTTTTTTCTTTTATGTTTTTCGTTTGTCGCCTTCCTCGCATTCAAACTGATTCGAGCCGTGCCATCCAAAATGGCAGCATCACATGACTTGGTCACGTGGGTGAAATACCTCAATAAAAAAAATTTCGAGTTGAGTTCACTACTAATCCAAGTCGAGTCCGAGAACAAGACTCCACCCACACCATTTGATGGTGGCTGTTGCTGCTTTTATGTGAAACCGTCTCTGCTACTGTGTTGGACTAACGTTATTGCTCGACTGCCCCATTTTAGTTAATAGGCTACAGATAAAAAGCTTGTTCATCGCTCAGCAAGCCCCGCCCACTCTCAACAGGGCAAATAACACGAGCTAGTTCATTGATCAGCAAGCAAGCCCCGCTATCAACAGAGCAATGAACATAATGTGTCACTTCCTTCTCTGGGTGGAGTCTTGCCAAATGACAATTGAAGTTCGAGGTTGTCCCCGTTGTCTCCTTGATAGTTCTTCTACATATGGAACACATAGCAGTGCATTTTTTTCCCACTGCATGAGAAGTCTGTATAAGCAAAGCGGACAATCCTGGGGCTTCTCTCCAGGTATTTTAGCGCCATCAATGTTAATTTGTTCCTGAACATGACGTATGAACAGGTGAATGTGCATTATCTTGCACAAAATTAGTATAAAAATTAATGTAGATATAAATATCTTATGCCAAATTATTGCATATTACAAAAAATAAAGAAAAAATCTGAGTCCTCGTCTCTAATTTACGAGTCTGAATGCAGTTAATGCAAAAGCCCGAGTCCAAGTCATCAGTGCTCAAGTCCAAGTGAAGTCATGAGCCTTTAAAATTTGGCATGAGTCGGACCAAAGTACTACAAGCCTGACTGTATATACAGTGTAAAGAAACAGTGACAGTGGAAACAAAACAAAAACAACCGGAATAACCAATATTTCCCTGGAACATGTTGGAAAATTGCTAATGATACCATTAGGATAAAAGTACAATCATTACATGTCGTACTGACCACTAACTGAATCTCTACCTGTTACACCATTTTGAGAAATATCACCATTATACATACTTGTTAGCTCCACCGATTCACACAGTAGTCTACTACTTTTAACAGGTGAATACCACCTACTGCTTTTAGTTCTGAAAACTACCGCATTACAAAATATTCAGTGAACACTGTTGGATTTGCTCTTCTGATCTTGCTTCAGCTGTTTTCGGCACACAGGATGCAAGTAGATTGGGGATGCCATGGCCTAATGGTTAGAGAAGCAGCTTTGGCACCAAAAGGTTGCTGGTTTGATTCCCTAGACCAGTACACTCAAAAAAATAAAACATTGGATTTACTTAACCGAGTTATGGCAACCGGTCCAATGAAACTGTGTTAATTTAGATGTATTGAATACAGTTATGTGTTGAAAAACTCAACATAACTGTATTCAATACATCTAAATTAACACAGTTTCTTGGGACCGGTTGCCATAACTCAGTTAAGTAAATCCAATGTTTGTTTTTTTTTTGAGTGTAGGCTGAAGTGCCCTTGAACAAGGCACCTAACCCCCAACTGCTCCGGCAAGAGTGGTGGAATACCTTGTGTCTGATTAGCCAAAGAAAAACTGATGATATGATTATCAGTTCGGGCAATGCCTGGACAAAACTAAGATATAAGTATATAGCGTCAAATAGTCATATTAAGTGAAGCCAAGAGCCAATGGAATGGCACGATGATGAAACTGTATCGCTCTATCACGCCATTCCATTGGTTCTCATTATGGTTCTAGCCAATCAGCAATGAGGTCACACATTACAACAAATTGCACCTGTAGGTGCAATAGGCTTAGCAAATCAGTCTTATGTAAAAAGGGATCAGACTCATAAATTCATTAATCATTAATTCAAGTGTCTAATAGTTTATAGCTAAACTATTAAAATCAATGGAATAACTTAGTGGTGATGCTGCTATAGTTTTAGTGAGTATTGTAGCTCTAATGTAATACGTTTATTCTAGATCTATAACATTCATATAACAACCAAATGGGCGAAGGCAATTAGAATACTTGTTGGCAGAGGTTGACACTCAGTGAATGTTGTAGCAATAGACAGGACACAGTTTACTCCAAAGGTACCATTTATTGAAATAGCTGACACGAATTAGCAAACTAATACTGATCAGATATAGCAACAATAGCAGCCAAGGAATAATTCAATATAAATGGTGATACAATGTATGCAAATAATAATCAGTAGTGTATAAAGCAATAGTCAGTAGTAAATAGAATAAAAATCAGCAGTGAATATGATAACCAAGGCACTAATGGTGATCAGAAGTAATGGGCTATATGCAAGTGTTACAGTGTAGGGAACAAATGAGTGTAGGGGCGAGTGAATGTTAAAATGTGAGAGGGAAATCACGTGTTTGTGTGTGTGTGTGTGTGTGTGTGTGTGTGTGTGTGTGTGTGTGTGTGTGTGTGTGTGTGTGTGTGTGTGTGTGTGAGACAGTGTGTGTGTGAGTGTAGGCATGTGCGTGTGTGTGCGCAGCTGCGCACTAACGAGATGAGGAGGAGCTAGGGAGAGAGACCGTGCACAGGCGCACAACAAGGAGGAGGGGAGTGAGAGAATGAGGCGGCGCACGGGCGAGAGATAGGTGTGGTATATGAATGTAGTGCGCGAGCCTTTGTGCTAGGCACCGCCTAAAGGGGGGGGCAAAAAGGAGAGCGCACAAGGGAGAATAACAAAAGATCTGTAACTTAAGCACTAGTCTTAAACCCAGACTTCTACCCAACCCTTAGCTTCTCCTGAAATCCCAATGTTGAGAGGTGTAGTGCGATGGAGGGAGTTAAAAAGAAAGAGAGAGAGAGAGAGAGAGAGAGAAAACGCATGCACGATCTAACTAATACGAATAGTAAACAAAGCAACTCAAACAACACGCGGTCTAAGACCGACTTTCATGTGAATCAAAATGCGTACATTTAAACCATGAATGAATTCCAATAAACAACACTCTTCGCATTAACTACCCACAGCTAAGACTAACAATTGCCCAGATGCCAGCCTTACTTGAGATCGCTCTTGCTTGGCGACTGAAGGTGGGTCGTCTGTTATCCGAAGACAGCGCGGAGCGCAGGTCCAGGGAGAAAACAGTTCTGTTCCTTTTGCTTTTACAGCTCGTCAGCTGAAGATCTGTGGTGTCCCATCGGTCATCTGATGATCTGGAAGGAATCTTGTTTGTAGTTCGTCGACGTTGCGAAAGGGAAAAGGGATCCGGTCGCCTTTTCTCTTTTAAAATATTGCGTGGGCTGCAGTAACTAACCGGTTCAGTTATTATTACAACTATGCGAAGATCAAATACATTTAACTTTGGCTAAAGGTCCGGTATCAATAGCTCGTTCTTTGTTCTTCTTTAGCACAGATGCAACGACATCTCTTTCACGCGTGGGGATCCACCACCAGAAAGAAAGAATTTCAATTCCACCACGGGTTTTAAAGCACAGTCATGTCGTCACTGTATTTGGTATCCGGTATAATCTCTGTATCCAGTACTATTACAGTGAGTGTGAGAAGAATGGGCGGAGATAGAACATGGCATCGAGTACAGGGATTGTTGTGTTCAATGCTGTAACAGTGAAAGGGGAGAAGATGGGCCATAAAGTGAAGCAGGGAATTGTGGGTACTATGGCTATGGCATGGCAGCCCCCTACACACCAGTATTTGTAAAAACCAAACACACACTGGTGATCGTGAACAATGAAAACTCTGTAGGAAGAAAAGATTTGCAATGACAAGAAGTTCAAGGCGACTTGGTTATCAGATCATCCAGCATCAAAGCATCGAGGCAAGGTGGGAAACAACGTTTTGTGAAGTATGTCGGTCCAATTTCCTGATCAATTTTCTTCAAATATATAATAATAATAATAATCCTTCAAATATGGCACTCAGAATACAAGAAAATGTACCATTTTACACCTTTTTTTTTAATTTTCCGGGGGGCATGCCCCCCAACCCCCCTAGAAGTGCGCAACTCGACTGTGTCACACAATCTCAATCTGATCTACTGCTTTTCATTCTCTGGGGGTTGGCAAATATGCATTACAACAGAACATAGTCAGAAATTTTTGATTTCCTAAGGGGTAAATATCACAAAGAATATTCGTTCCAGGTGAAAACCATCATGAAAACACAGATGTACTGTAGTATTAGATCCAACGCTTGTTGGCGACATCATCATCACTCTAATCCTACAATCCCAATTCTTCGTGTGCATGTGACATCACACTTATTTTCCAATCCAGAAGTCCTCCATGTTGGATGATACTGTAACAACAACCAGGAACCAGTGCTTCATGTGTGAGCTACTGCAACACTTTGTGATTTTCTTTGGATTTCATTGCCTTTGAAGAAAGACAGTGTCTACTTTGTGTGCGAGATATAATTGCGGTAATAATGCTACTCGTGACAAAGAGAAACGATTCTTCAGGATTCCCCAAATAATTAAAAATGGCAACAAAACAGATGAAGAGCTGTCCAGAGAACGCCGTGCATACACTGTGGTTCAAAAACATACATCATAAGGACTTAACTGAGGAAAAAGCTATTTAGACCCATGTGTGTGGTGACCACTTTATATCTGGTAAGAGTTCATTGCTAATTAACCCTCATCCTACCATGCTATTTTACACCTTAATCTTACCATGTGGGGTCCGTTTGGACCCCAATACTTTTCTTTAAAATTAAAGCTTATAAAGACAAAATCACCAGATAAGTTTTGTTCAGAACATCTTGTATTAATAACAGCAATACACTAAAGGGCCCAAGGCATAAAGAACACACTTAACCTTCATCCTACCAGCCAATTTTACATACACAAACTACCAGGCGGGGTCCGTATGGACCCCAGGAGGGAATACCTTGAAATCAATGCCGTAAGAACCAATTCAATGCAGCAAACAGACATAACTTTATTGAAGAACAAAATCCACTATGGCTGAATATCAATGATGTATTATAAATGCAATAACATTGCAATAATATTGCAATAACTAGCATACATGTAGCAAATTATAGCGCCACAAAAAAAATTGGCATTATATACATGATTTTTGCAGCTCATGCAGCTGTAAAACATTTTGGATTACAACTTAGGTCTTTTCTTACAGAATTTAAAACAAAAAAGTAATTGTAAAATAATTTAGGGCTTTTGTTTTGCAGCCTGTGCTTATTGCAGCAGTGGGGTCCACACAGACCCCAAGAAGGAATGCTTTGGTAATTTCATTATGGAACATAAAAGAAATAAAAGAAGTTAACTTTCAGTGTGCTATTCAATTATAAAATGAAAGACAGATAAACTTTACTCTGGGGTCCGGTTGGACCCCAGTAACAAATTAATTATACCTTCACAATGCAAAAAGCTGATCTTCCGGTGCTTTAGTGTTTTAATTAAGACATAAATTCCGACAAATTCATAAAACGGTGAGGCAGTATGTCACATATTTTTAAAATGGCAAACAAACATATAGGTGCGGGGTCCAGATGGACCCCACTTGGTAGGATGAAGGTTAAAGCTGTGTTTTCTGCTGATTAAATTGAACTTTTGAACTTTAACATGAACACTCTGCTTCTCACCTTGCAGGAGCACTGGCAAACCTATGCAATAAAACAAATCCAGATTGGGCACCGACACTCAAATTAGGACACAAAAAGATCAAATGCATGCATCACACTATTTTGTCATGTGGTTGCACATGAAGAATAGTCATTCCAGGTGAAAACCGTCATGAAAAGACAGATGTACTGTAGGATTAGACCCAATGCTTGTTGGCGACATCATCATCACTCTAATCTTACACTACCAATAGAAATATTTTCTGAAACTTATTATAGCTTGTTATTATTATACCCCTGCTCCGAAAGGGTAGATGGGGTGGGGAGATACTGTTTTTTTACCTCTGTCTGTCCATCCGTCCAAAATGCCATTTTTCTCAGCAACCACAAATCATAGCCACTTGGTACCAAACTTCAGCTTGGGATTCTATATCGTGTGTCACGCTTTCATGTCTGTTGCACATTAACTTCCTGTTTTCCGACTGAATGTATTTACAAAACATATAGCGTGGATTTACAAAATTTTCGTAACACTTTTCTCAGCAACTACAAATCACAACTGCTTGATATTTGGTACCGATCTTCAGCTTGGGGTTCTATACCGTGTATACCATTTTCAGATCTGTCGCACATCGACTTCCTGTTTACCAACCTAATGTATTTACAAAACATATAGGATGGATTTACAAAATTTTCGTAACACTTTTCTCAGCAACTATAAACTACACTGCTCTTTACTTACTTGTTTCAGGGTTAATTATTTGTTGAAGTCAACGTTCATAATAAGTGTCCTATTCCTTCGATTGTGAGATCGGGGATATATGTAAGTGAGCAGTAGCTCACAGTTGATCTTGTTAATATTAAGTTGTCTTTGGCAAGTCCTGTTCATTTTATTCATTACATACAATACTGTTTTTCATGAAAAGGGAACAGACTAATTAAATGCCTAAGCAAATTTGAGATTGTTGAAAGATAATAAACCATGGCTTATGATCACGGAGTCTCCACAATCATATCATGCTTTTTCAAATTAACACTATATGGTGTACCCACCATTTTGATTTGCTATGTCGTCCATCTGTCGCATGTTCTAATGATATAATTAACAGTTACAAGGCGTGGAATGTTTACATATGTTCTTTGACAATGTGCTCTCAATGGGCAGAACTCAGACGTATTTACTTGTGTATTTGATTTTTAAATACACGTATTAGCATTCCCTAATGTAAAGGATTGGGGTAAATGGCCCAAAGCAAAAAGCTTTGGCAAAACAAAGATCCTTTTGAAGAGGCCTTTCAATCCTAATCTCATATCCAAGCATTTAGTCCAGGAGAACCATTGTGTATAATCGGGTCTTAAAGGAAAGAGGACACTGGGTGTTGCAGGACGGCTTGGAGCATGCATACAACAAACTATACACTCCAGTGACACAATTATGCATGCATACCAACACACATTCCTCAATATGTCAGGGGATATAATATGTCTAATATTGGATATGTATGAACTTCATGAGTGCAATTTCTGGCCCTTGAACCACTGGATAGTTGCAGTGTCGAATAATGGCCATAGGATAATGCGGCCTCTATGTGTGCTAATTGATACAGCTCTGGAGAGACCGTGGGTAACCTTTTCTCTTCGCTCATATCATACAGTATGCCTTTGTTGAGAGGCATGGATGTCCTAAGCACTGAATAGAGACTTCCTTGATGGCTCCTGTGGCATCAAACTGCTTCCTCGCAACCATTCGCTATTTCCCCCTTGCCATACTATTTCTGAGCTGAAGCTCTAAAGTCAGTTATGGATGATAAAATGTCAGCAAATGTCAGAGAAAGAAAGACAAAAGCACAATTCTAGCACATGAAAGCAGAGGACGAAAACTTGAAAACTTCCTCATATCCATCAATTTGTCTCTGTTGAGAGTGAGGTGGGGTCCATTTGCCTTCATTTGGCACCACATTTATCTTCATCGCCATTAGCGGAATAAAAGGTGACTATAGGGGAAGAATGATGGTCTTTGGAAAGGACTGATCCCCCCACAATGAAGCATTGGGGCAAAGGGTCTCAAAGAGTCCACTACAGATTCATCATAAAGGGATGTGAGATGAAAGTTCACTTGTTATTCATTTGTTAGGTTCGATAAAAGGAGAGATTGAAAAAAAATTGTTTGGAATGACAATGACAAGTGGTAAATGAAGTGACACTAAAGATCACATATCTATGATTAATTTGTGAATGCATGATTCTGATTGGTCAGAAGATGTCAATTAATTTTCTATAACAGCAGCTTTGACAAAAGTCCATCCATCCATTATCCTGTGCAGGGTCACGGGCAAGCTGGAGCCTATCCCAGCTGACTATGGGTGAGAGGCGGGGTACACCCTGGACAAGTCGCCAAATCATCACAGGGCTGACACATAGAGAAAAACAACCATTCACACTCACGGTCAATTTAGAGCCTCCAATTAACCTAACCTGCATGTTTTTGGACTATGGGGGAACCGGAGAACCCAGAGGAAACCCCTGCAGACACTGGGAGAACATGAAAACGCCGCATAGAAAGGCCTTCATCGGCCACTAGGCTCGAACCCAGAACCTTCTTGCTGTGAGGTAACAGTGCTAACCACTACACCACTGTGTCACCCGCTTTGACAAAAGTGATAGATTCAATTCAAACTGCAGACTTATATTAATGCACTGTTTTAATATGTTCATTTCTATAGTAACAGATCATTCACAGGGACTTAGCACTGTTGCCTCACAGCAACAAGGTTCTGGGATCAAGTCTCATGGCCTGAGTAGAGTTTCCATGTTCTCCTCGTGCATCCATGGGTTTCCTCCAGGTGCTCTGGTTTCCTCCTACAACACAAAGACATGCAAACTGGCTACTCTAAATTGCCCATAGATGTGAGTGCAAACAGTTGTTCATCTCTGTGTTAGCCCTGAGATAGACTAGCAACCTGCCCAAGGTGTACCCTGCTTCTTGCCCAAAGTCAGCTGGGATTGGCTCCAGCATCCTTCACAACACTCGCAATGGATAAGTGGTTCAGCTAATGGATGGCTGGATGGATAGATGGACTTAATCACTTCAAGAAAGAGAAAAAAGGCAAGCTGGTGAAGGAATGACTGTTTATAAGGTAAGTAACATCTGGAACTAACTTGTCTCGCAGATGTTCCACATAATTATAATTGGTTAAAATGCATAATGTCTTGCTCATTAATAAAAATAAAAAAAAACTGAATCACTGGAAAATCATTGTGGCATAAGAGGACTTCAGGACATTACATTATTGGAGAGTAATCCACTCCTCCTTAGTGTTATCTTCATAGCTGCATCACACTTGCCTATTCTTTGTTTGCGACCACATGACCAAAACTGCTTGCATCAATGACCACTGCCATGTTGAAGGATATACAATATATATACAGTGGTAAGATATACCGTGTTAAGAGTACAGACTGGAAGGTAAAGAGGAGTTACATTTAGAAGCTTGTAGTCATTTCTCAAATTGATTTTAAAAACGACTATTTTGACTGCTTTAAAAAGACAGGTGTCTAACATGCTATATAACATATTTAGTTATAAAAGAGCACTCCCCGGGCGAGGAGGCTGCAGTATTTGAGGTAGTGGATTGACATGAAGCATGTTCGATTGACTCTGTGATCGTTTGGGAAACTTCTTCAATAATTTTGTGTTTCTTTCTGCACTCTCTAAGCCAAGCATTTCGAGCTATTGCTTTAGTACTACCTTTGATTTTGTTGTCGCCCATATTTTGTGTTGGAGCCCAGTCTGGATCTGTAAAATTGTCGAGATCAGCTGGTTTCCCTAATGGAAAGAAAAAAACAACTTAAAGTGGCGTCATCAAAAATCACATACAGCTCTTTTCAGAATGAAATAATCGTAGAAGCCTTTGATTGTCAGATCACACACTCGATGATCATGGCAAGTTTCTGCACGACCATGCTATTAAACGATCCAATATTTCTTATATATTACAATCTTTCATTAATAACTAGTTCGTAGCACTTACCACTGATAAAATGTTCACTGCAGATTTGTGTGGTTTTTGCTTTCTCATCACTTAGATTAGCCTGGTTTATGTTGGACAGCCATTGACGTCTACGCTCCGTGGACAACTCTCTTGTTTTTTCTCCTTGATTATTTATAATTGCTGGAATTCTAAAGAACTTAAGTCCCCTTGTCTCGAATAAAGTTGTGCCCGCATCCTATTACAGCATAAAGAGTAGGTATAGTGAAGAAACAAAAGGAATTCTTGGGCGTAACAACCTCTCGAGCACATCTTCTATAGTAAATGTGCGCCGTGTGAGTTTGTGTATATCCTCCAACATGACCCACTTCCAGTTCAAAGCCTCATGCATAATTAGCTGTGACGTCATGTGCAAACGAAGAATTGGTGACTATTTCCTGAAACTTATCATAAGCATACAATGTGCTTGAAAAAACTGGGATTTGTTGGTGTCTCTGAACAACTGGCAAGGGACATGTTGCCAAAATAAACTAGCAGGCTATGTAGAACAATGATTTTTGATGAGGAACTTATAAACTGAATCCTGACGGCCATCCTCTTGGAATTGGGTTCTGAATTAGAGGTAAGGTTAGAGAGAATTTCTTCATTAATGCAGAAAACATGCAAATCCTTTCACTATTTATATGCATACAGGATCATGAATCAACAAAATGGAGTTGTAGGGACATGGGCTGTCACTTTTGATCTTACATTTAAGTTCTGGTTTTTGTGCATAAGGAAATATCTTAAGGAATGTATGCCAAGTTTTGGCTAAATGTGACATCCCTAGCTGGTACCCCTAGCGCCCTAGTGCCCAAACTCATACACAAAGTGTCCCAGGCAAAGTTGTTAGCCAGAATACTGAGGAGACAGCAATTAATCTTTGATATCTGTTACACAGCCCTTTACCACACCCTCTGTAGTTGGTTTTGCATTATAGAACCATGATTTATCGTAGCATTCAGGGGGGTTTGGGGGCCCCATTTCCAGGGCACAGGATTTATGATTTCTAAGACATGGCAGCTCAGATGTTGTTCAATAGAAAGCAGTGAGGTCCTGGAGTCCCTCTGCTTGCTCTATGTACTGAGGATCTTCTCTGGTGGCCTTCCTTTGGTGGATTAGTTGATGAACCTTAACTCAATAACTATCACTGGACCACAACTCAATACAGACTCCATATCACATGTCTTCACCTTCTATATTAAATAGAAATATTCATTATGTCACACCATATACTCACATACCTGTATATGGGTATCTACTACAGTCATATGAGTCATCCCGTTTTACTTGTCAGAGGAAATTAGTGGGGATTGGCCTGGCTAATGCTTCTGAACCGTGGAGATGGGCTTAGTGTGACCAGCTGGAGCTTAATGAGAAGCAATAGAGAACAGAGCAGGATGGAGATGGCAGGCAGGGTCAGAGGGCCTGCAGGTACAGCGCCGGCTGGAGGGATTAGTCCAGGTAATTGACAAGCTCTAACGCTCTCATTAGTTCACTGACAGTTCTGCAGTGTGCAGTGATGCTGGTTTAGCCACCAATAAAGTTGTATACATGCCTCGCAGTGCTTGTTATCCCACACAAATATTGTATTGCTAACCACTTAGTTATTATTCAGTTATCCCTTACATTTTTTTTTAATCCCACATACTCCAAAGAAGCTCTGTAAAAGAAACTTTGTAAGTGACTCTACCTATATATGAGTGTTTTACTGGGAAATACGCCACTCATATTTTTCACATGAACTGCGTACGGGACATTGAGTGACATATTTTTCAATATCCTCCATGAATTGTTTTGATAAATTTGGGTACTTTTTGTTTCTGAATGTGTCTATGTAATAAAAAGAACAATCACACGTTGGCTTGAAGATATGAAGTTTATCTTTTCATGTTGAAAAACTTGTATTTTTTCATACAAAATACATCACGGATCTGAGTGACATATTTCCTGATATTTCACTCCGATGACGTCACTCCCAGTGTTTTCCCACTGACTGGACACGTTATCAAAATGGCGAACCGATTCAAACTTAAAATTCTTTTGATTCACTTGCTTTTATTTTTGTGGATGTGTCCATATAATACAAAGAACATTACACAGTGGTGTGAAGATATAAAGTTTATCTTCTTGTGTTGAAAAATATTTCACGCTTTCACCTGGCTCACTCGTGAAATAGGTTCACCATTCAAAGATAAACTTCATATCTTCACGCAACCATGTAATATCCTATATTCTATCGACATTCACTGGATATGAGCAATCGTACGATCTGATTGGCTACTCTACTACTAAGATATCAGCTCATATACCGTGAGTAGAGAAAAACAAAATGGCGGAGCGTGTTGCTCAACCAACTGAGGACAAAATAAAATCTCTCCTCGAAAACAAACCCCCCCCAAAAAATGGAATGAAAGTATTTGATGGTAAGAATGTATCTTGTTTTATTTTGCAAGAATTATTATTCTAGCATTTTTCACAAATTGCTGTTGTCATTTCGCCGGTTTGTTTACATGCTAAGTGGAAATGATTATGTCAAACGTTTTGTACAAAGTTTTTAATTATCGAATTTGCAAAAAATAAAAATGCTCTGTTTCTCAAAATCCAGTGATTGTGGGTAGAATAAAACACTTATTCTACTCAATCTCATCATACGCGCCTCGTCGGCTATCAGCTCATGTATGACTCAATTTCGTGGGATAACTGTTAAATACACACACACACACACACACACACACACACACACACACACACACACACACACACACACACACATATTGGCTGCTGAGTGTCAGGCATTAGCTCACATCAGATGATTTCAGTTCCAACGATACTGCTTTGTCATCTGGAAATTTCTTGTCAAATCTATAAACTAAATCTACACTGACACTTCAGCATTCTAACAAGAAAGCAGAACTTTTCTGCCTTCCCATTCTTTAAAAATACATTTTACATACTGTGAGGAAGGTTTGAAGATGTAAAGACAAAGAAAGACAGTTCAGACTTAGGGCCTCTGCATGCTCTTGCGACAAGGCTTTCACAGATAGCTTTTCTCAGACAATTGTAATTTATCGTTGAGTGGGGAGTAATAGGCGTGCGCAATGTTATTCACTGCCACAACGCAAGGGGGCGCGAAGTCGCGAAATCGCTAGGAGTAGTTGGTGGGTGTGGTTAGTGGAGTGTTTATCCTCCGGTTACTTATAATGACTAGAACTGGAGTCGTATAGATGTACGTACTTCCTCACTTCCTCGATCAACCGCTCTTCGTGCTGCTCCATCTTCGCTCGTGTTTTTAAAAATGGCGGTAGTGAAAACAAACCAAACCGGGAAAGTAGGGAAGCGGAAGTGCGTGTACAGCGGATGTAGAGTGGACCAATCAGAGCCCTCTTGTCTGCGACGCTGTCTGCGAGGCTTCTGCGGTGGTCACAAATTTTGGGAGGTGCGCGCAGAGCGTCTGCGAAGGTGAGGGGGCTACGCAGATGCCGTCTGCGACGCCATCTGCGAGGACTGCGTTGTCAGCATAAATTGGCCTTTACTGTGCTGTGTACAGCAACCTGCATGTTATGTCTCTATGAGCAAATCATTTCATTTACATGGAGATTGCAGTGTGAACAATGGCTCCAAATTGGTGCTGAAAGGCGTAAGATGGGACTGCAAGGTGGAGGAGAGAAGTGCTGAGCACTGAGCAGCAATTAGACCAGCACCCTGTTTGAAATCTCAAACAAAGACCATCTTTTGTCCTTTTGTTTCCTAATCTTCTGCTCACCCCAGGTCTGACAACTGACTCTTGCCCTTAGGTATCCAGAGAGAGTTATTTATTATGCCCGAGGCCTCACATTTAAAGGATATGGGACATGGATTTTTACCTGGGCATAATTATGTATAAAGGACATAAGAAATGCCATCTAAATCACTGCAGGGCATCAAAAATGTGAAAATCATCACATTATTCAAGTTTTTTTATACATCAGCGTAAAACAAGGATTCGTTAATGAGCTAGGTGGTCACGTGACCCGTGACGCAACAAAAACTTTCCAAGGAGCCAGCGCTTGGGAATCTAATGTAAACAGGTTACCGAAATGGACACCATCGACAGTGATATTCCCGATGTTTCACAGAGATGTGAAGTTAGACCCTATCAATTCGAACCGATAGCTGGAAATTCACATGAACATAGATCTTGTCTTTACTCTGACGGGTCAGATGATTCTGAGAGTGAGAGTTCATTCAGTTCCCATGAAACTGAAAGTGGTCGGCTCGATAACACTTCCTGGTAAGTTAAAAACAATTCTGCTCAAAGGCTAATGATCTGTTGAAAGAAGTATTATTTTTGTATCATACATTGAAAGTTCATCACAGATCTAGCTAAAGTCCGTTGCAAGCTAGTTTTTTTTTGCTGATATTTTTCGAGATTGATTGAGATACAATGCTTTCAGAGTCCGAGATGAAAACATTCAAAATGGCGAAACGAGTCAGAATTATGATAATCAATAATTGATACACCCAAAATTATAATACTAATCCTTACCTCGGCTTTCAGTCGCTTAGAGCAGAGGTCTTCAACAGGGGGGTCGCGAAATCACACCGGATCACTCATATCAACAAAAATATTCCTGCCCTGTCCCCTGGCCTCGCAGGGATGCAAACAGCGCACCTTTCGGCGGATGCCGCCTTTTTCACGGCTGAATCGTGCAGATCCGATTTTTTTTTTAAAATAGCGATATTAATTCATGAAACATGAAGTATAAGGATGAGAAAAAAACAGTTTAAATCGGGAAGCTGCGCACATTTGTACAGCCTGGCGCAAATGTGCGCAGCTTCCCGATTTAAACTGTTTTTTTTTCTCATCCTTATACTTCCTGTTTCATGTTTCATGAATTAATATCGCTCAGTACCTGAGTATTAATGTTGAAAGAATCCTCAGTGAAATGGTCCGAACACAGTTTGTGGGAAACAGTAGGTGCAAAGTTTTTTCAACAGGTGTTCTGTAAAGTTATCCTACCTCTTGGATTTGTCCTACCAAGCCTACTGCGCATGCGCGAAGCCTACTGCGTATGCGCAGGTGAGCCCACACTTTCCTCAGCTTCGGGTCCTTGGGGAATGCAAAAAAACTTACTCCAGGGCATTTCCCATTGGAATTATTGCAACCATAAGCAGCACAATACACCATGATGTCCAATGTATGATGTCCAATGTACTTTAAAGACTATACAAACAATTTTCTTGTCATCCACTTCTCCATTCATCTACCCGCTTGTGCTGTGCCCGAAAGTTTTTGTTACGTATGATCACGTGACAGCGGCTCTTCCGGTTGCAAAAAATGCATATCGGAAGTCGAGCAGAAATGCCATATAATCATCACGAATATAACGATTTTGCTGAAATGAATAGATGATTTTGTATTTGTTGATGCAATTAATTCATATTTTTAATGGAAAGAAACTGATATAGCGTGCTTTTACGGTATGTTTCATGTCCCATATCCTTTAAGTAGACGGACATTCCCACTATAATGTGCTCCTCACGGAGAGTGTGTTTGAACATCCACCTCAGGGTTACCTGGCATTAATGCTGGTCTCTTCATACCTTGGGCCCTTTGTTATAATCTTCAACAATTTTTATTGCTGTTCTGAAAAAAGAGTCCTAATAAAAACAGTCCCATTAAAAGGTCTTCAAGTAGCAGTACCTATCATGTAACCTATTACCGTATATGTCTGAATTGCAGATTTTTACCCACTTATTCATAGTTATTACTATTCACTTTCAGAGGCTCATTTTAGTACTTTATAATCACAACGCTGCCTGAGGTCCATCTGTGGCATTAAGTGGCAGGACAAGGTTTCTAATGTCAAGGTCCTAGAGCGTTGTGGTGTCCCCAGTGTAGAAAGCCAGGTCATCAAGGCACAGCTTCGCTGGGTAGGACACCTCTCCAGAATGGCAGACACGAGAATACCTAAAGCGCTTCTCTTCAGTCAACTGAGCTACAGAAAGAGATTAGTAGGCAGGCCGAGGTTGAGGTACAGTGATGCTTGAAAGTTTGTGAACCCTTTAGAATTTTCTATATTTCTGCATAAATATGACCTAAAACATCATCAGATTTTCACACAAGTCCTAAAAGTAGATAAAGAGAACCCAGTTAAACAAAGGAGACAAAAACATTATACTTGGTCATTTATTTATTGAGGAAAATGATCCAATGTTACATATCTGTTAGTGGCAAAAGTATGTGAACCTTTGCTTTCAGTACCCCCCTGCCTTGTGCAGCATTAACTGCATCTAAACGTTTCCCGTTACTGTTGATCAGTCCTGCACACTGGCTTGGAGGAATTTTAGCCCATATCTCTGTACAGAACAGCTTCAACTCTGAGATGTTGGTGGGTTTCCTCACATGAACTGCTCACTTCAGGTCCTTCCACAACATTTCAATTGGATTAAGGTCAGGACTTTGACTTGGCCATTCCAAAACATTAACTTTATTCTTCTTTAACCATTCTTTGGTAGAATGACTTGTGTGCTTAGGGTCGTTGTCTTGCTGCATGACCCACCTTCTCTTGAGATTCAGTTCATGGACAGATGTCCTGACATTTTCCTTTAGAATTCACTGGTATAATTCAGAATTCATTGTTCCATCAATGATGGCAAGCTGTCCTGGCCCAGATGCAGCAAAACAGGCCCAAACCATGATACTACCACCACCATGTTTCACAGATGGGATAAGGTTCTTTATGCTGGAATGCAGTGTTTTCATTTCTCCAAACAGAACGCTTCTCATTTAAACCAAAAAGTTCTATTTTGGTCTCATCCTTCCACAAAACATTTTTCCAATAGCCTTCTGGCTTGTCCACGTGATCTTTAGCAAACTGCAGATGAGCAGTAATGTTCTTTTTGGAGAGCAGTGGCTTTCTCCTTGCAACCCTGCCATGCACACCATTGATGTTCAGTGTTCTCCTGATGGTGGACTCATGAACATTAACATTAGCCAATGTGAGAGAGGCCTTCAGTTGCTTAGAAGTTACTCTGGGGTCCTTTGTGACCTCGCCGACTATTACACATCTTGTTCTTAGAGTGATCTTTGTTGGTCAACCACTCCTGGGGAGGGTAACAATGGTCTTGAAGTTCCTCCATTTGTACACAGTCTGTCTGACTGTGGATTGGTGGAGTCCAAACTCTTTAGAGATTGTTTTGTAACCTTTTCCAGCCTGATGAGCATCAACAACGCTTTTTCTGAGGTCCTCAGAAATCTCCTTTGTTCGTGCCATGATACACTTCCACAAACATGTGTTGTGAAGATCAGACTTTGATAGATCCCTGTTCTTTAAATAAAACAGGGTGCCCACTCACACCTGATTGTCATCCCATTGATTGAAAACACCTGACTCTAATTTCACCTTCAAATTAACTGCTAATCCTAGAGGTTCACATACTTTTGCCACTCACAGATATGTAATATTGGATCATTTTCCTCAATAAATAAATGACCAAGTATAATATTTTTGTCTCCTTTGTTTAACTGGGTTCTCTTTATCTACTTTTAGGACTTGTGTGAAAATCTGATGCTGTTTTAGGTCATATGCAGAAATACAGAAAATTCGAGAGGGTTCACAAACTTTCAAGCACCACTGTACAACCTCAAGAGATGTGGAATCAAACCTGACGCCTGGGAAAGCACTGTCAAAGTCTGTGTGACATGGTGCAGCACCTGCAGCAAGTGCATCCAGGTGTTTGAGGAGAGGTGAACTGGTCTACTTAATGAGAAGCATGTCAAGAGGAAGGCCACTAACACCACTACCAGCCCTTTGTACCAGTGCAGCATATGTGACAGGGCTTGTGGCTCTAGGATTGGTCTCTTCACTCACAAAAAGAGTCATCATTAGTGTCACTGGATACTCATGTGTTGCCTTCGACATGAGAATCCATCAATCACAGTGCTTTAAGATTTTATAACACTGTAATTCAAATCTCATCTCATCTCATTATCTCTAGCCACTTTATCCTGTTCTACAGGGTCGCAGACAAGCTGGAGCCTATCCCAGCTGACTACGGGCGAAAGGCGGGGTACACCCTGGACAAGTCGCCAGGTCATCACAGGGCTGACACATACGGTACGTTTACATGCACATCCAAATCGAGCTGCTGTCGGTAATCGAGCAAAGGGTCCCAGCAGGGGTGCCAGAGAAATCCAATCCTACATGCACACAAGGAAATCGAGCTATTGTGCGAGGTACATTGTGCACCCGAGCCACAGGTGGTGCTACACGCCCCATCGTGTTGGTACACTTCCGGTTGTCGTCATGAAGAAGAGCTATTCAAGAGTGTAAACAAAGTTATCAATTCCGTGTTCTCCATTGCGCGTTTTTCTCCCGTCCATGAATTTTAATATATTCAACTCCTTAAGCTGAATGAGCATGAACTCTGTCTCCTCATTGCTCCAGAAGTGCACATTTCTGCTCGCCATTTTCTCTTCTTCGTTTGTTCCTCCTGACCTCTTCTGCTGCTCGCTACTACTGTTGTCATGCCGACCGAGGCTGTTGTGTTTCCCGCTTGTGGTCTCGTCACTCGTCACTTCCGGAAGGGGCAGTGCTGAAGTAAGTCGCTCGACTACGTAGCTCGATAGGGTATACATGCACTAAGTAGCTTGGCAAAAATCGCATAATCTAGGTCATGTAGCTCGATTACGAGAAATCAAGTTCGGTTCAATTTCAGCCTAGCTAAGGTGTTTCCATGGCATTTAGAACTTCGATTTCAGTCCAGCAACGGCAGAAATTTGATTTTCTCTATGTGCATGTAAATGCACTGATAGACACAGACAACCATTCACACTCACACCTACGGTCAATTTAGAGTCACCAGTTAACCTAACCTGCATGTCTTTGGACTGTGGGGGAAACCGGAACACCTGAAGGAAACCCACGCGGACACGGGGAGAACATGCAAACTCCACACAGAAAGGCCCTCGCCGGCCACGGGGCTCGAACCCGGACCTTCTTGCTGTGAGGCGACAGCGCTAACCACTACACCACCGTGCCGCCCCGTAATTCAAGTCAGTGATTAAAAAAGAGACTTTACCAGCTAATGAACACACACCAGGCAGGCTTATTACCTGGATTAGTAGGATTAGAACTAATCATGGAATAAATGCATAATATAAGATGACACTGAACTTCCTGAAACTATCTAAATTCAAACAATGCTCACAACTTTTCCCTCAAGGAAATGGGAAACTTCTTTCAGATATTAACTGTGCAAACTTATTTTATAAGCTGTATAAATAAAACAAAAAAATTATATTTAGCTATTTTATTATATAAATTGTTGCAATGTCTGGACTGCTTACTGATTGAAAACTAATCAATTGGGACTCTTGGAGATATGTCTGTGATGAAATAGGAGCATGTGCAAGGCCTTTAAACTTCCTATCCATTTTACCATAATAGCTATAAGAGAAGTGAACTTAAAAACTCACATGGCTTTCCACTCAACAAAGCCCTGAATGGTTCTGTGTTGAAGTAGTCATAGCACTGAGCAAAACTTTTGCAGTTTGAAAACGTGGGTGCTGAATAAATGAAAAGGCTATAAAAAATAAAGTTTCTTGATAATATTTAGGTGCTATGGCCTCAGTAATGCTAAGCAAACTTAAAATATCTCATCTCATCTCATTATCTCTAGCCACTTTATCCTGTTCTACAGGGTCGCAGGCAAGCTGGAGCCTATCCCAGCTGACTACGGGCGAAAGGCGGGGTACACCCTGGACAAGTCACCAGGTCATCACAGGGCTGACACATAGACACAGACAACCATTCACACTCACATTCACACCTACGGTCAATTTAGAGTCACCAGTTAACCTAACCCGCATGTCTTTGGACTGTGGGGGAAACCGGAGCACCCGGAGGAAACCCACGCAGACACGGGGAGAACATGCAAACTCCGCACAGAAAGGCCCTTGCCGGCCACAGGGCTCGAACCCGGACCTTCTTGCTGTGAGGCGACAGCGCTAACCACTACATCACCGTGCCGCCCATATTTATCTGTATTTTTTAATTAATAGCTGATTATGCCTAATAGACAAAAACCAGGAATTAGAAAGATAAATATATTGAATAAGCACTCCTCGGAGTTTACATTGGCAGTTCTGGAAATAAACAAACAAACAAATAAATAAATAAATAAATAAATAAATAAATAGTGATACCTTATAAGAATGTGAATAACATACTACAGTTCAGTAGAACAGCAACAATCACTACGTTAATTACATGCACAACATATTCCAGTTTTCACCCATGTTCTGAAAAAGACAATATTCCTCCTGAGCTGTTTACATGGCTAATGAAAATGAATATTCCACTAATATTCCCATTTACACACAGCCGTACATATACGGATTAATGTAAAACACCCCATGTTGGTTTGCGTACACTAGACAGAGCCGACTGTAAACAGGTAAGAGGTGGTGTGTCACAAACTGCCTGCGTAAAAACCCCATTTGAGATGCATATTCCGAACGCGCTGTATAAATGTCCAAAGAACGCGTCTAAAACCTAAACAATATCAGCATATCCAATGTCTTAATCAGAAAATGCTAAATTAGGAATAAGGCCGAAATCGGAATGTCCCAACAGAATATGCTGTTTACATGATGTGTATCAAGTTCTGAATCTTCTTCTTCTTGCAGCTTGTCCCACTTATGTGTGCACTTATGAGCCACAGCATAGTTTCATGCCAGATGCCCTTCCTGTCGCAACCCTCCTATTTCCGGGCTTGGGACCAACCATTCACACCTATGGGCAATTTAGAGTAGCCAGTTAACCTAACCACATGTCTTTGGACTGTGGAGGAAACTAGAGAATCCAAAGGAAACCCAGGCAGACACGGGGAGAACATGCAAACTCCACACAGAAAGACCCCCATCGGCCAGTGGGCTTGAACCTAGAACCTTCTTGCTGTGAGACGAGAATGCTAACCACTGCACTACCCAATAGTGCTAACCGTCTTCAGGGGGGTTTCCCAAAAGCCTCTTAATGCTAAGAGCATCTTAACTAGGACAGAGAGTGTTCATTGTGATGTTTACTCTACCATTTAACGATAATCTTTGTGCTACAATGCTTTTGGGAAACCCACCCTTCTTCTTTAGTGTGCTGCCTGATGGCAAGTCTGGCTCTGACGTCTATTAGTGTTTCTAGGGAACATTACAGGAGTGGTTTCCTGTTGCCTTCTACTACATTATTATATAGGTTTTCTCATCTCAACCATTCACACACATGGACAATTTAGAGTAGCCAGTTAACCTAACCATGTGTTTTTGAACTGTGGGGGAAACCAGAGCACCGGGAGGAAACCCACACAGATACGGGGAGAACATGCAAACTCCAAACAGAAAGGTCCCCGTTGGCCACTGGGCTCGAACCCAGAACCTTCTTGCTATGAGGTGAGAATGCTAACCACAGCACTACCCAATAGCACTGCCGAATATCGTCCATCCATTATCCATAACCGCTTATCCTGTGCAGGGTCACAGGTAAGCTGGAGCCAATCCCAGCTGACTACGGTACATCCTGGACAGGGTGCTAGATCATCACAGGGCTGATACATATAGACAAACAACCATTCACACTCACGGTCAATTTAGAGCCACCAATTAGCCTAACTTTCATGTCTTTGTACTGTGGGGGAAACCAGAGCACCCAAAGGAAACCCACATAGACACGAGGAGAACATGCAAACTCCACACAGAAAGGCCCTCATCGGCCACTGGGCACGAACCCAGAACCTTCTTGCTGTGAGGCGAGAGTGCTAACCACTGCACTACTCAATAGCGCCACGGAATATTGTCATATTTGAATATCTGAATGATAGAATAAGGTTAAAAAGCACCAGGTTTCATTTATGTCACTTTCTGATTGAAGCAATTGTTACTTCTTTTTACACTTATTCAAAACTATTTATTTAAAAGTTTTTTAAAAAGCGTTTCCATCAGGTATTATAGCCTATGGAATATTGATATTTTACCATTTTTAATATAAAAAAACAACAACAATAATAATAATTCACTGTAGGCTAGTTTAGGTTACTTCAGATGTCCTTAGTCAAAGTTTCGACTATAATTAGAAAGACATGTCAGTGTATAAAGCAACAGGGAACTTCCTTGAAGTGATATTAGGTGTTATACGGTATATGGAAGCGTAGCGATAGGAATGCGAAGAATGTGAAAGGCTCCAATTCATCCTGAAGCGACAGCAGTGAGGTCTTTAAAGTGAGAGCGCCCCTATTTGAGCAAAACTGTTAACACCAGACAAGTTTTAACTCGCTTCGTTTATTAGCAAAATGTCGTGCAAATCGTTTAAAAGGAAATCATTTCATACATTCTTGGGAAATAGAAATTATTTAAGCTGTTTGCAAACATAAGTATAACCTTGTATAGACTGTAGATAGGGCCTTGTGCTGTGTGTGTGTGTGTGTGTGTGTGTGTATATATATATATATATATATATATATATATATATATATATATATATATATATGAAGTGGTGATAAGTTTTGGCTGCAGACAACAGAATTTGGTATGAATGTTTGCTTTTGAGTTGATAAGATGATGTTTGGAGTTAATGTGAGAAGTTTTTGTCATTGCTGCAGAGTAAAGAAAGGCGCAGTTCTGCCTGGCAACTCAACTTTCCTCTCATTGGTTTAAACTCATTTCTGTTTCCTCCTCTTTCTTGGTGTGGGACAAAGAGGTTAGTTTTAAAACTTTTTTTTTTAGTCGAATGATGCACTAGAGTTGGTTTAGAAGTGTTATTGCTTTAAGAAGATATGCATTGCTTATTTAGTGGTCATTCTGATGCAATGCTTAAAGCATGGTTGAAACTTGTATGCATGAAAGTTGAACTTTCAAAGTTTTTCAAGTAAATGAAACTTGGCTGCCACGAGTTATAGTGAGCATGCAGTGTGTGTGTGTGTGTGTGTGTGTGGCTTAATGAGACAGTGTATACCGCCCCCTACCAATAAGTTTATCAATGCACATGTTCACACTACTAAACAGGCTTTTTTTTTACCCTCATCATTTAGGGGGGGAAAAAGAAAAAAAAAGTAAAAAAAAAAAAAAAGCCCCCTCGCTCCTCCTCTGTTGTCTACCCCAAGTTTTTCACCCCCATAGCCACCCGGGGTAAAATAAAAGGACCTCCCATTTCCAGAATGGCAGCAATAGGAAGGGCTGAAAAAAAGTCATTTAAGAATTATCTTTACGCTCAAGCAGACTGCCTCTCTCTCTCTCTCTCTCTCTCTCACTCACTCACTCACACAGGCCGCTGCTGTGGCTTTGATCTTCCCCTTAACAACAGTGCACGTCACTGGTTGCATCGCACAGAAAGGGAGTTTTGTCAGGCGGAACGCGGTGCGAGAGTTGTTCAGTGGCTTGCAAGCAGCACAGACGGCAAGAGCGGCATCAGGCATCAGCACAAACCTCCGTCCTTGCCGAAAAAGCAGACTTTTATATATATATATATACACACACACACACACACACACATATATATTTTTTTTCTTCTTTCTCTCAACTTTTACTTCCCTCCGTGCCAAAGTCAGCGCCGAAGCCATGGAGCACCAGCTGTTCTGCTGCGAGGTGGATACCATAAGAAGAGCTTACCACGACGCCAACTTGTTGAATGATAGAGTTTTACAGACAATGCTGAAAGCAGAGGAAAACTATCTTCCCTCGCCCAATTATTTCAAATGCGTGCAAAAAGAAATTGTACCCAAAATGAGGAAAATCGTCTCCACATGGATGCTAGAGGTTTGTATACGCCGACATTTGTTCCCATTACACAACTATGTCTCAAGATGATTGTCCCTTATGCTCTTTGGACCCGAGCATAATGCAGGCCTATTTTGTCGTAACAGGCATATTTGGTATTCTTTCTATCTCTAGTAATCATCTTCCTTGTTTTAATCGTGACTGAATGACATGTTTTTGCTGCTTTTATCTTTAATATTCTCCACCCTTCATGCCATTGATGTCGTTTCAGCTTAAAGATCACCACTGAATTGTGTACAAATCTTTCAGCTTTGGATGGTTCGTTTCGTTTTCAACCAAAATAAGATGAAATGCAGTTTACTGGAATTTATTTCAATTTAATATCAATGTACACGTATGCAATCCCACTCGTGCCAGTAGCTTATTATGCGCCATCTTTGCTGTCGTGTTGAGAAGTTGTTTTAATATCTTAAAAATTCAGAAAATGCCTAAACCTTGACATTTCTCACATATTGTTGTTCAGTATGAGACCTTTAAGGCATATGTATAAGTTAGTCTAGGTTCCTGGAAGTAGACTTTATATTTATATGCTAAAACTTTTGTTTCATTTCGCCATGCTTCATGCACAACGTCGCTGAAGGTCGGAGTATAAATAAGATATTTACTTCTTTTCCAATGACAAAATCCTGATTTCAATATTCGGATTATGATCCTCATGGGTTATCTTGGATTTACATGTGCTTTATGTGCAGTTTTGTCCACTAGAATAATTTATATTAATTTTTGAAATGTGTACGGGGTGTAAATGCGGCTTGCTGTGCATCATTGCGGACACCCTGCGAAATTAAATTATTTTCACTTGCTTTTCGTGATCAAATTCAACATATTGTACTTGGGACCGATAGAATATATGTCGAGGAACATTTCCATATAACTTCGAAGCGTCGAAACAATTTTATTATATTTTTAAATGTTTTTTGAAAAGATGACGAACTAGAAATTGCTTCCTCGAGCCTGGCGCCGGACGCCACCTTTGTGTATTAGGAAGCAACGACCACTAGCATCTACTGCTAACTTCAACTTATGTCCTATCAGAGGAAAGCCTTATGATCAGATCAATCGATTGAATAAATACTTTGCATGATATTTCACTTGATGATCAATCATTCGAATGCGTTTTCCTTAACAAGCATAGACTGCTACATATCAAAGTCAAGAGAAAGTTCATGTCATGACTTAATTTAGGCCAAAAGAATGATATTGAGGATTTTTCTGGATTTTTTTTTTAAATTGAAAATAGCACTTTTTATTTCTTTAACTGTTAGACTGTCTGTTCTTGCTTGTGCTTCAAACACAGTATTCTCATATAGTACGTTTCTTATCAGGTGTGCGAAGAACAGAAATGTGAAGAGGAGGTTTTCCCTTTGGCCATGAACTATTTGGACAGGTTTCTGTCTGTCGAACACACTAAAAAGACGCGACTGCAGCTGCTGGGAGCCGCCTGCATGTTCTTGGCCTCCAAAATGAAGGAAACTGTGCCATTAACAGCTGAGAAGCTTTGCATATACACCGACAACTCCATCCGCCCCTGCGAACTATTGGTAATTATCTATCTATTTATTAATGTCTTGTTAATGAGGTCATTCTGTCATCCATCAGTTTGGATCATAAGGTCATTTTGTGCAGATTGTGCCCGGATTGACTTAGTTTGCAAAGTTATGCAACGCATGCAGATATGAGTCATTCTTCATTTTGGTGCACACCATTCTTCTTTGAAACTGTCTGCAAATCAGCCATCAAGTCGTTCTAGTTTGTAACTGGCCATACATTGAGTAGCTTGAGTGAGGAGCAGAGAAAGCCATTTGAAGAAGGACACCATCTAGAGGCCAAACCATAGAATGCCTTTTGAACAAACAAAAAAAAAAGTGCAGTACTTCTCTAGAGGCCTTTTATGTCAACCCGTGCACTTTCGTGTCTTCCTTACAGCAAATGGAGCTGCTTGTACTGAATAAGCTGAAGTGGGATCTAGCCTCGGTGACACCACATGACTTCATTGAACATTTTCTCACCAAACTGCCCATTCATCAGAGCACCAAACAGATTCTGCGTAAACACGCACAGACGTTTGTGGCTCTCTGCGCAACAGGTATGCACCTTCGTTTGGATCTCTGTAGATGTGTGGTGTTTTGAAGTGACATGCAAGATGATTCTTTGTTGCGAGACACTTGCAAGAATCTAAATCAAAATGTTTCGAGACATTAGTTCTGTTTTCTTTTTTCAATTTGCAATCAGAAAGCTTTTTTTTATTGGGGTGGAAAGAACTGCCCTGATTCCTCGTGCAGAGGTATTATAAACTGATGTGAGTGTCTGCGAGTGAGAGGAAGTCTGTTTCCTTTTCTGGTGATTGCAGTGTCTGCACCATGCCTCTGCAGAGGCCCAAGAGCTTCCCAGCAGCAGCCTGCTAATGCACAGTCTCTGACCATTAACCAAAAAAAAAAGAGGAAGCTATTTGGTGCTTCTCTGTGAAATGCAGGAGATATACAACATGCTGTGGAGCTGAGTTATGTCATTTAAGCAAGTGGAGCATGCATCTGCTTTTTGCTTAAGCGTGCAACTCTTCCCCCAGAAGATCCTTTTTTGTTGTTGTTTTGTTTTGTTTGTGACATGTCGAATCCCATCAGTCTCTATTGTTATGTAACCTATTACATTCAGCTCATGGTCAGTTTATCGTCTGTCTCAAGTAGCCTTTAGTGTCTCAGGAAGAAATCTCTCCGCTTTAGCCCTTTCATTCTTTCTTTGTCTTTCTTTTGACATGGTGGGTATCACTGCAGCTCGCACCCCTTTTATGTTTATGACCTCAATTTCTTTTGGGAAGTGGCCTGGGATCGCAGCCAGGAAGATTGTGCTTGGGTGGGTAGTGAGGAAGGGGGCTAGCCATGCTCATGAATAGATTTCGGTGACGGCTCCCGTGCCTTTATGTTCAATTTGTCTTAACAGTTGCCCTCTCGTCGCTGGGCTAGCAATGGTGGACTGCTACCTATGAGAAGGGCTGTTGTGTTGCGCTGCTGCACTCTCCATGTGTGGGCAGAACCCATAGTGAGTGAGTGAGAGAGTGAGTGAGAGAGGGGAAAAGTCCCTACTTTGATTTATAATGTCTTCCCTCTCATGTAGGCAGTGTGGGAAGACAAGTTACCACTGAGCAAGCACTCACATTTCAGCCACTTTATGTAGAAGCAAGTCATTTTCTTGTGAACTTGGATATAATGGTCTATATGCTCTGGGTGTGTTGCGCTAAAGATATATTTGTGTGTGTATTTGTGTTTGGTTTTGTTTTGCTGGAGAGTTTCTGTTTGGTGGTAACAGAGGTAGAGTAGGGGTGGGGGTACTTGCAAACGACCTACAGCAAAGTTTCCCACCCCCCAAAAAAGCCCTAAAGGCCTGAAGTCACAGTCTGGTGTCACCCCAAAATGTCACGGACTGTCCCCTGCCCTGCCACGACCGCCTTCATTGTGATTTAGTCATGCTATGCTCCATTATGAGCCCTCCCAGAAACATCACCCGACTGCAGCTTTCCTCTTTTAGATGGCTAGTTTCAGTGGGTTTTACACGGTTCCTATTTGATTCTCATCACATGTTTGAATCAAATGCTCAGCCTGGTTGATTCTTAACAATTTCTGTGATCTGCAGATGTCAACTTCATCGCAAGCCCTCCCTCGATGATTGCGGCAGGAAGTGTTGCCGCAGCTGTGCAGGGACTCTACTTGAAAGGCGCCGACAGTTCTTTATCCTCCCAGAACCTCACCAACTACCTGTCCCAAGTTATCAGGAGTGACCCAGTAAGTCCAACTCTTCCTCACTCCTTTTTCCAAACAACGTGTCTCAGTTCCAAGTTTCCAACTGATACTAAATGCTTCTGGTTCCTTCCACAGGATTGCCTTCGATCGTGCCAGGAGCAGATCGAATCTCTGCTGGAGTCCAGTCTGAGGCAGGCACAGCAGCAAAGCATCTCCACAGAAAGCAAACGCGTGGAGGAGGACGTGGATCTCTCGTGCACTCCTACAGACGTCAGGGACATTAACATCTGAGGGTATCGGCCTACGTCTAGAGTCTTGTTTTTTCATTGGGTTAATGGGCTTTGACCAGAGGATTCATGGGTCTAGAGGGCACACAGCCCCCCACACCACCAGAGCCCACACAGACACCTCAACCAATCCTAATCAGCCCCTCAGAGTGCCCTCGCTGACCCCTCAGTGGCACCCCTAGTGGCCTTCATGATTGGGCTGTTGCTGGCCAGGACCACCAGAAGAGGACAAGGGAAGGATAAAATCCCTGATCATCCCTTCCACATTGCTTATTTCTGTCTTTTTCAAACCCTCTTCACGTAACTTGAGTAAAAAAAAAAAAGACAAAAAATGTATAGTTAATCTAGGATTTTTTAAATTGCAACAGCTGCATATATTATTTATGTAGTTGGTACTTGTCAAATGTACAGACAAGGAAATAGGTTGGTAATTTTATTTTAAGTGTATCAATAACCATTATTTGAAAGAGAAGAGGCATTATTTTTGTTTCTTTTTGTCTCTTTCTTTTAGCTAGTATAATGTCACACATGCTAACAGTCACCCCAGCCTTTTTTTTTTTGCAGTCTAGGCATGTGTATGTATCCCCGCTTGCTTATGCGTTTAGTCACTTTATTCTATTGTCTAGACTTTTAAAATCCCTAACATGTTTCTTTTTCTTTCAAAATGGCTTGTGTAACCCTAGTATATTTTGTTTTAAGCATGTGTTATTCTATGTTATGATTTAGAGGCCTGTGGATTGCCAAAGCTAAGGCTTTAACTTTAACACCAGACAGAACCATTTACATTTTCCCCAGTTTTCTTGTTTGTTTGTTTGATTGTCCTCACTGCCAATGCCATCACTGGTTGTGACACAATAAGCTTCTCTCCTACCCACTTCCTATGTTACATTCACAGTGCAATCCAGTCTACTTTCTGTTTAGATTTATGTATTATAATCTAAAACCATTCCATTCAAAAAAAAAAGCACTTTCAGTCCGTCTTCTAAGGCTGACTTATGAGAAAGAATCTACATTTGTAAAACAAAACTGAAAAAAAAAAACATGGAATGGAGTAGGATTTGACGACAGGTTTATTTTCCTGTCTGCAGCATGGAGCAGGTCTCTTTATGGTGTTATAGATTAGAGAAAGAAATGGAGAGTTGGGAATGAAATGGATTCTGAGAACAGCAAAGGAGCATTACAGCAACCATCGTTATCCTACTGGCTGAGATGGATGCTGGAGAAAGTTGAGGTGCAATCTCGATGAGAGCGACCCATGCAAGCCTTCCACCGTTCAGCTCCAGGCGCGTTGATGCATTTAAAACACTAAAGTAAAAAAAAAAAATAGCTATAACAAAGATTGAGAACTATTTATTTTGTTCTATTCCCCCTCGTATAAGGCCAGTATGGAACGTGACAACAGGATGCCTGAGTTTTCAAGTGTGCCCAATGCACGACTGTTTGCTACCTTGTGTGAAATGTTTTTTTTTTGGAAGATCAGAGAAGCGCCATAGTTATTGTTCAGATCTGACAAACTCTGGAAAAAAAAACAGAATTACAAGAGAAAACAAAGTGCTGTGGCCTCGAGAAGATTTTGCACAAACCCCAAGATTTAATGTCCTCTCTCAACTCTCGGTGGAGGAGAAACAGGGACGAAGACGGATGTTAGCGGTGGAAG
The DNA here is from genome assembly GCF_027579695.1 of Neoarius graeffei. Lineage (NCBI taxonomy): Eukaryota > Metazoa > Chordata > Actinopteri > Siluriformes > Ariidae > Neoarius > Neoarius graeffei. The sequence continues at coordinate 17,113,023 of NC_083583.1, read as the reverse complement.
AGTGAGACGTTAAAAGGGGTGACGCCTGGACATCGGAAAGTAACTGCAGAACTAAACTAAGGTGTTTGTACAATGATAAAAGAAGAGAACACGGGAGCACACACTCCTCATATTTAGCTGCTATGGTGGGATTTCCGGCAAGTATGAAACTTTGAATGAAAAAAAAGAAAAAAAAGGAAAAAGACATGCTTTGTTCTCTTGTCTTGTTTTGCTGCTATTTTTGGTTTTGTCTATGTATAATGTCAATATACTGCCATAGGTTTTTAATTTTCTCATAGAAAATTATGATATTGACATCTGTTTCTTTTGGTAGTTTTTTATGTGATCAGTTTTTATTAATGTGATTTCTGCGCTATTCCAAAAAAAAGAGGAAAAAAAAAGAAAAAAATAGACAAATGTTCCTGTTTTACCCACAATACCTCAACCAGTCGTGATTAGTAATGATGATTTTTTTTTCCTCAGTTCTGTATTTTGTTTTACTTTGTTATTCAGTGTCTGCTAGTCCGGTAATTGGACACCCATTATACATTACATTCTCCTTCTGGGTCCTGATATGAGCAAAAAAAGAGAGAGAGAGCACATTAAATGAAATTGGTGCCATAAACAGCTTGATTATATAACTCATTTGAGTTTTTAACTGTTTCATTAAAAGAGACTTTTATGCCCCTGCCTTTCTTTCGGCCCCTTGTGGCCAGGTCTAAATGTATTTATGAAGCTTTTGTTCAAATTGAAAGCAGATATGAATTTGTGAATTTTTACAAAGCCATAGTATTGTAGTAATTTAACATGGCTCCCATGTCTGAAGCTGGATATGTTGCTTTGAACACAGGAAGTTTGGCATGTTAAAATCACGTGTGTCAATATCACAATAAATGGCATGTAGATGCAACCAGCAGTAGTTCTTTCCTTTTTCATATTGCATTCATGGGATATTTACAAAATTGTAAAACATTTTAAACATGTCGATCCCTCTTTCCCAATCCCTTTCCCGTTTAGCCACAAACCTGGTGCTGCTGTGTGTTCTGCATTGTGACTGGAGATAGTACTTTTATCTAAAGAGGTGCAAATTGGAGTTGTAGGGTGAGCTCAAGGCTAACCCAGGACCCAGGGGGACAAAACCATGCATTATCCTCTGTATAGTATCAGGAATGTTTGTTACCTCAAGACAAAAAAGTCTAATGAGCTGTGTGTTTCACAAGGCAAGATATATTGGTTTATAAATAAATAAATAAATGTAAAAGAAAAGACCAGCTGGTGTACAGGTTTTCACCCAAGTTTTTCTTTTGAATGTGCAAGGAGAGATACTGACTCAGACAGTGTCAGAGAAGTCACTGCATCCTCCTTTCTCAAACCCTAAAAAGCTTGTCTTTGTGTCTTGCAAATGAGACAAAAGCAGTTGCTCTTTTTAGTCTTTTTAGTCTTGAATGGTGTTAATCAAGGAACACTCGAATGGATATGGTGATGACCCAGAAATAAAATGTCACTTCATGTGTTTTTTTTTTCTTTGCTGGTCCGAAATGCACAATCTTTCCTTGCAGACCCATCCTAGACATTATGTTAGCTAGAATTAAAGTTGAGCTACAAAACCGATTGTCTTACCTTGTCTTGTTTTCTCTCTTTAACACCAGCCAAGAAGTACTTTTAATGCTTGTTGGGGTAGAACTATAATAAGTACAGTTTATCTAGTCATAAGTAGGAAATAAAACACTCGGGTGTGCTGGTATGAGAAAAATAATCAGCAGTGGGGTGGTATGATGCAGCCCGATACAAAAAAAGGGTTACTGTTACCTCCCAGAAGTGGATTATTTTCCAATAACAGCGTGTTTTATTCCTCTTATACCATAGAGATTTGCTAATGAATGATGCATTTCATGTTGCAGAACATCCACGAAGAAACAAGTTCCTGCCATCACTTTACATTACAGCACTGATTAACAGTCATTCCATCACCAGACTCTGTTTTTTTCTCTCTCTTGATGTTAATATGACAAAAAAAATAGCTTGCGATGTTAACCAATAGACAAGAAAGCACAAAGATTTTCCTGTGGTGGAAACTTAATGTTACAACTTCAGCTCTGACTGCGACAATGCACCGACAATGGAGACTCATTTCATTAACGTAAAACGAACTTCTGACCAATTAGAACCGAGAATTAAACAGCGCTGTGGTCTAAATATTTGTATAGTTTTTTGAGTAATCATTAAGTTACACACAGAACCCTGGAAGGGATCTTCTGCTGCTCCTTCAAAATTTTATGTAATTTACAGTGGAGTATCAGAAAAAAGGTTACAAGTAGAACCCCAAACTTTTCAAAGAACACCTGAACGGTTGTTTTCTTTGGATGCAGGATTAGATAATGTTATAAAACGAAATGTTTCCTTTTTCCTATTTGAAATGCAACAGTTCATTCATCGCCTATGATTTATGACATATACCTAGGAAATATGAGCAATGATCATAAGCCGATATATAACAATTCAATAATCAAATCTTTTCAAATATCGCAGGTTTAACAGTGCTGTGTTGAATGGCATCATCACTCTTTTCAAGCTTTTTATACTAACCCTATTTTCAGAAAAGTTGGAACATTTTCCAAAATGCAATAAAAACAAAAATCTGTGATTTGTTAATTCATGTGAACTTTTATTTAACTGACAAAAGTACAACGAAAAGATTTTCAATAGTTTTATTGACCAACTTAATTGCATTTTGTAAATATAAACGAAGTTAAAATTTGATGCTGCAACACACAAAAGTTGTGACAGACTCATTATTACTATTGTATTACATCACCTTTCTTTTTAATAACACCTTTTAATCGTATGGGATCTGAGGATACTAATCGTTGCAGTCAGGCTTGTAGTACTCGAGTCCAACTCGTGCCCTAATTTTAAGGACTCGTGACTTGACTCGGACTCAAACTTGTGCATTAACTGCATTCAGACTCGTAAACTGGAAACAAAGACTCAGATTTTATTTTATTTTTTAATTTTTTGTAACATGCTATAATAATTTGGCAGAAGATATTTTTATATACATTCATTTTTATACTAATTTCATGCAAGAGAATGCACATTCACCTGTTCATACGTCATGTTCAGGAACAAGCTAACGTTAATGGCGCTAAAATGCCTGGAGAGAAGCCCCTAGGATTGTCTACTTTGCTTATACAGACTTCTCGTGCAGTGGGAAAAAATGCACTGTGTTCCATATGTAGAAGAACTATTGAGGAGACAATGGGAACAACCTTAAACTTCAATCGTCATTTGGCAAGACTCCACCCAGAGAAGTTAGTGGCATGCTGTGTTCATTGCTCTGTTGATAGCGTGGCTTGCTTGCTAACTGATGAGATAGCTAGTGTTAACCCTCTGTCATGTTATTTGCCCTGTTGATAGTGGGCGGGTCTTGCTGTGCAATGAACAAGCTTTTTATATGTAGCCTATTAACTAAAACGGGGCAGTCGAGCAGTAATGTTAGTCCAACACAGTAACAGGGATGGTTTCACATAAAGGCAGCAACAGCCACCGTCAAATGGTGCGGTTGGAGTCTTGTTCTCGGACTCAACTCAAAATTTTCTTTAATGACTTTGACTTGACTCAGACTTGAACACTGGGGACTTGAGACTGGACTCGGACTCAAGGTTTAGTGACTCGATGACAACACTGGTTGCAGTTTTGCAATTGGAACTGTTGTCAATTCTTGCTTGATACAAGAATTCACCTGCTCAGCAGTCTGTGGTCACAGTTGTCTGATTCTCCTCTTCATGATGCACCATACATTCTCAATAGGAGACAGATCTGGACAGCAGGCCAGTCAAACATACGCACTCTGTGTTTACAAAGCCACACTGCTGTAGCCTGTGCAGAATGAGGCCTGGCATTGTTCTGCTCAAATGGCAACATATGTCTCTCTAAAATCCCAATATACGTCTCTGTGTCAATGGTACCTTCACACGCATGCAACTCACCCATGTCATGGGCACTGATGCCCCCATACCATCACAGATGCTGGCTTTTACACCTTTCTCAGATAGCAAACTAGTCATGTTCACCTTTGGCACTGAAAACTCGACATCTGTTTTTCCCAAAAACAAGCTAAAATGTGGACTCATCTGACCACAGCACACGTTTCCACTGTTTTTTGGTCCATGTGAGATGAGTCCAGGCCCAAAGAAATCAGTGGGGTTTCGGAGTAGAATTGATGAATGGCTTCTTCCTTGCGTAATACAGTTTCAGGTTGCATTTCTGGATGCAGCAGTGGACTCTGTTAAGTGACAACGGTTTTCCAAAGTACTCCTGAGCCCATGTGGCTATATTTGTCACATTTGCATGATGATTTCTCAGGCAGTGCTGCCTGAGAGCTCAAAGGTAACGCACATTCAAACAGTGGTTTCCGACCTTGCCCTTTACACACTGAGAGGTCTCTAAATTCCCTGAATCTTTTCACAATATTATGTGCTGTAGATTTTGAAAGACCTAAAATCTTGCTTTGAGGAATGTTCTTTTTGAATTGACGAACACTTCTCTCATTAATTTTGGCCCAAAGGACTGAGCCATGACCCATCCTTGCTTGCAAAGTCTGAGCCTTTAGTACATGCTCCTTTTATACCCAACCAGTATACCAATCAACCTGATTATTGTGGAATCTTCCAAAATGGTGTTACTTGAATATCCTTGTAAGAATTCGAGCGGGTGGGTGGAGCACAGAAGTACGGCAGGCCAGAACTGAGTTCCAAAACTCTTTATTTTGCACTTTTCAGTGAATCATTTCCACTCTCCCAGTCACACACGCACGCGCACACACACCAGTCGTCTGGTTGGGGAGAGAGCTCCCTTCCTCTGCTCTCTCTCTCTCCTTCTATAGGGCGCGGTCACTAGGGAAGACACACAAACACAGGTTAACTGACATCAGGTGCAGTGATTCTGCCACTTACCTTCCCTGACTCCGCCCTCCGGTCACAGACTGACGCTTGACCACGCTTCCGCTGCCACATACCCCCACCGCCCGACTCAGGCCGGGCAGCCGTCCGGCCTGCAGCCGACTCCTCCCCCCCTTGACGGGAGAGGAAATCCACCATGACCATCTGCGCCCCCGGCCTGTGGACCACCTTGAAGTTAAAGGGCTGGAGTGCCAGATACCAACGGGTGATCCACGCGTTGGCATCCTTCATGCGGTGGAGCCACTGGAGGGGCGCGTGGTCCGAATAGAGGGTGAAAGGGCGTCCCAGCAGGTAGTAGCGGAGGGCAAGGACCGCCCACTTGATGGCCAGGCACTCCTTCTCTATCGTGCTGTAGCGGCCCTCATGCACCGACAGCTTCCTGCTGATATGGACCCTTTTCACGTGACATCACGACAAACGCGGCCGCCATTTTGGACATGTACTACCAGTAGTTTACCACAGCCAACATTGAGGAACGACAGCAAAGAAAGTTTTTACTTTCAGCAAGACTTCCATCATGACACTATATTGTTGTGTACCTGGATGTAGTAACCATCAACAAACAAGGCAAGGGTTATCGTTTTATCGGATCCCGGTAGATGCTGACCGACAGAGAAGATGGATAGCGGCATACCAATGCTTGTGTAGTGACCACTTTGTTGGAGGTAAGACGAATAAAATTAGCCAGAAAAGGCATTACATTGCTGTTAACATTCCATTCTAGTTTACTGTAATTATGATCTGGCAGCTATTTACACCGGATCCAGTGTAAATAGCTGCCGGAGCCAACGTCCGAGCTAGCGAGCTAGCGCTGGTTCCGGCCGGCTGCGAGCTAGCTCTGGCTCCGGAACCTCAGACGTTGGCTCCAGCAGCTATTTACACTGGATCCAGTGTAAATAGCTGCCAGATCATAATTACAGTAAACTATAACGTCCGAGCTAGCTTGCTAGCACTGGCTCGCGGCCGGCTAGCTCGTGGCCGGCCGCGAGCCAGCGCTGGCTCCGAGCCGCCGCGAGCCAGCGGCTGGCTTGCGGCGGCTCGGAGCCAGCGGCGGCTCGCGGCGGCTCGGAGCCAGCGGCGGCTCGGAGCCAGCGGCGGCTCGCGGCGGCTCGGAGCCAGCGCTAGCGAGCTAGCTCGGACGTTCTAGTTTACTGTAATTATGATCTGGCAGCTATTTACACCGGATCCAGTGTAAATAGCTGCCGGAGCCAACGTCCGAGGTTCCGGAGCCAGCGCTAGCTCACGCCCGGCCGGAGCCAGCGCTAGCTCGCTAGCTCGGACGTTGGCTCCAGCAGCTATTTACACTGGATCCGGTGTAAATAGCTGCCAGATCATAATTACAGTAAACTAGTAAATACAGTTTTCTGCATCTCGCTCCTTTTTCTTTTATGTTTGTCGCCTTCCTCGCATTCAAACCGATTCGAGCTGAAGTCCACTACATGTCCAAAATGGCGGTCGCTGTTACGAAGGTCACGTGACTGAAAAGGGTCTATACAGCACTGGGCGATCCTCCCCCTCGACCTCCTGGGACAGAACGGCCTCCATCCCCCTGTCCAACGCGTCCGTCTGCAACATAAAGGGGAGAGAAAAGTCAGGGGAGTGTAACAGTGGCACCCCCACACAGTGCAGCTTTTACCTCAGAGAAAGCCCGCTGGCATTGCTCCGTCCACTGGACCGGATCTGGTGCCCCCTTTTTAGTGAGATCAGTCAGTGGGCTGGTGACGTCCGAATAATTAGGTATGAACCTACGATAGTAGCCAGCCAGCCCCAGGAACTGTCTCACCCCCTTTTTGGTCTTGGGCCTCGGGCAGGCTGCAATCGCTGCTGTCTTATTAATTTGGGGACGTGCCTGCCCGTTGCCCAAGTGGAAGCCCAGATACCATACTTCCACCCACCCAATCGCACACTTCTTTGGGTTGGCTGTGAGACCCGCTCACCTCAGCGACCTAAGGACGGCCCTTAGGTGTTGTAGATGCCGTGGCCAGTCATTACTATAGATTATAATATCATCCAAGTACGCGGCCGCATAGGTGGCGTGGGGGCGGAGGACCCTATCCATAAGCCGCTGGAAGGTAGCGGGCGCCCCAAACAGCCCAAAAGGAAGTGTGACAAATTGGTGTAAGCCAAACGGTGTGGAAAAGGCCATTTTCTCTCAGGATAATGGAGTCAAGGGGATCTGCCAATATCCTTTTGTCAAATCCAGTGTCAAATAAAAACAAGCCGTGCCTAGTCGATCCAGCAACTCGTCAATACGAGGCATTGGGTACGCATCGAATTTAGACACCGCGTTGACTTTTCTATAGTCCACACAGAACTGGACCAACCCGTCGGCCTTGGGAACCAAGACCACCGGGCTGCTCCAGTCACTGTGGGACTCCTCGATGATGCCCATGTTGAGCATGGCCTCGAGTTCTTCCCGAACCACCTTTTCTTGTGTTCGGGCAGCCTATAAGGGCGGCTGCGCACGACCACCCCTGGGGGCATCTCAATGTGGTGTTCTATGAGGCGGGTGTGGCCGGGCAGGGGCGAGAACACGTTCGAAAATTCAGTCTGCAACTGGGCAACCTCCGTGAGTTGGGTCGGGGAGAGGTGGTCTCCACAGGGGACCGGAGAGGTAAGCGATGTCATTGTTCCTTTTTGAACCTCCGGTCCCAGCTCCACCTTCTCCGGAACCAATGACACCAACGCCACGGGGACCTCCTCATTCCAGAGTTTGAGCAGATTGAGGTGGTAAATCTGTAGTGTCCCACCCCTGTCCATTCGCCTCACCTCATAGTCGACGTCCCCGACTCACCGTGTGACCTCAAAGGGTCCTTGCCACTTGGCGATCAATTTGGAGCTCGATGTGGGCAACAGCCCGAGTACTTTATCTCCCGGTGCGAACTCCCTAAGGCGTGTGCCCCTGTCGTACAGGCGGATTTGCTGTTCTTGGGCCTGCCACAAATTCTCCTGGGTTAGGTGTGTGAGTGTGTGGAGTTTTGCGCGCAGGTCGATAAGGTATTGAATTTCGTTTTTGCTCTTTGAAGGTCCCTCCTCCCAATTTTCCCGCAGTACATCTAGGATGCCCCGCGGCTTACGCCCATATAATAATTCAAATGGGGAGAACCCCGTGGAGGCTTGTGGGACCTCTTGCACTGCGAATAACAGGGGTTCGAGCCATTTATCCCAATTGCGTGCATCCTCGCATACAAACCATTTAATTATGTTCTTGAGGGTGCGATTAAATCGTTCGACTAAACCGTCTGTTTGTGGGTGATAAACGCTGGTGCGGATCGGCTGAATTCCTAGTAACCCATACAGTTCGCACAGTGTGCGTGACATAAATGTAGTGCCTTGATCAGTCTGAATCTCTTTGGGGATTCCAACTCGGGAGATGACGTGGAAGAGTGCTTCCGCAACACTACCTGCTGAGATATTGCGAAGAGGCACTGCTTCCGGATATCGCGTTGCATAGTCCACCAGAACTAAAATAAAGCGATACCCTCGTGTTGACTGATCTAATGGCCCGACGAGATCCATCCCAATTCTTTCGAACGAGGTCTCGATTAATGGCAGAGGGCGCAAAGGCGCTTTTGGAATGGCTGCTGGATTTACCAACTGGCATTCGTGGCATGCCGTGCACCACCTACGGACATCGCCACGAATCCCTGGCCAATAGAACCGGGCCATTATTCAGGCTAGTGTCTTATCCTGCCCCAAGTGTCCAGCCATGGGATTAAAGTGAGCCGCCTGGAATACCAATTCCCGGCGGCTCTTTGGGATCAAAAGTTGTGTGATCGGCTCCTTAGTCTGAGTGTCCTGCGTCACTCGGTATAACCTATCCTTCATAATGGAAAAATAGGGGAAGGACGGGGTGGCGTTTGGCTGGAGCATTTGACCATCGATTACTCTCACTTGGTCAAACACATGCTGCAGAGTCTCGTCTCGCGACTGTTCTTTTTTTTTTTAAAGATTTTTTGGGGGCTTTTTTCACCTTTTATTATTGGATAGGACAGCATAGAGACAGGAAATGAGTGGTAGAGAGAGACGGGGAGGGATTGGGAAATGACCTCGGGCCGGAATCGAACCCGGGTCCCCGGATTTATGGTATGGCGCCTTATCCACCTGAGCCACGACGCCCCCAATCTCGCGACTGTTCTAACGGGAAATCCGCGAGGGATTCCCTGAGAGAGGGAGGAGGAGCCTGCTGCTCCTCACTCTGACGCGGTGATGACTCTGTGACAGCTGCTTCTGCCAAGGCCACACTGGGACCTCCCCCTGCTGAACTATGGCAGGCCCCACTCTTCACTAAAGGAGTCATTAATTCCCGAAATCCCGGCCAATCAGTCCCCAAAATTATCGAGTGGGTAAGGCGAGGATTACCCGCCGCCTTTACACTAAATTTCTCCCCTTGAAATAGAATGTGGACCGACACTAAAGGGTAGTTGTGAACATCCCCGTGCACACACAACACCTTCACCAATTGTGCTCTCCCCAATGCCTCGTCTTGCACCAGGCTTTGGTGGATGGAGGTCTGATTACAGCCGGAGTCCACCAAAGCCTGATACGTATCCCCTTGGATACTCACCGGTATGCGATACGCTCCGGCCCGATCGAGGGCGGTCCCTGGCGCGTCGGGGATCCAGACCACTGCGCCCACCTTCATTGCCAAGCACTGATGCTGGAGGTGCCCCGGCTCCCCGCAGCGCCAGCAAACCAGCCCGGGCTCTCTCTCTGCACCGGCGTTCTGGGGCTCACTCACCTGAGGGGGAGGAGAGACAGACACGGAAATGGGAAACAGGAGGGCACCATGGGTGCGGCAGGCCAGCTGGGGTGGAGCTGGCCCCCGCCTCTGCGGTGGGGGGACGGGGCGAGGACGAGAAACAGAAGGGGAGGGGGGGAGAGAGAGAGAGAGAGAGAGAGAGAGAGAGAAAGGAGAGGGGAGAAGAGGAGATATGCTGTCCTGCCATCGGAACAGCTGCCAAATGGTCCTCTGCCAGCTCGATGCCGGCGCAATGGCACTGGACCCACTCCGCGGTCCCTTCGGGAAGTCAGGCGATGAACTGCTCCAGTAGCACCAGATCGATGATTTCCTCGGTGTCGCGGTTGTCAGCCCTCAGCCACTGCCGGCAGGCATCCCGGAGTTGCTGGCCAAACGTGAACGGCCGGCCGACCTCCTCTAGGCGCAGAGCGCGGAAGTGCTGTCTTTGTTGTTCCGGGGTGCACCCCACATGCTGGAGGACGGCCCAGCGGAGGTCTGCGTAGACCAGCCGGCTGTCGGCAGGGAGCTGTAGCACCGGTCAGCTGCGCTTCGCCCGTTAGCAGGGGGAGGAGGCGCACCGCGCACTGTTCCACCGGCCAGCCCCAGGCCTCTGCTGCTTGCTCAAAGAGTGCGACGAAGGCCTCCAGGTTGTTGTGCGGGTCCATCTTCATTAGGGTGAGGTGGGGAGGGCCCACAGTGGTGGAGGTGGTGGACCCCGCTGCCGCGAGGAGGTGCTGGAACACCTGACAATCTTCCTGCTGCGCCAGCACCAGGGCCTCGAACCTTTGCTCCTGCTCCTTCCGGAGGGTGACTAGCGCCTGGTGCTGGTTCTGTTGGGCCGTGGCGAGGGCATGGATCAGGTCCACGAAGGGGAGGACTCCATGGGGCTGTTCTCCTCTGTGCTGCGATCTCCCAGGTTTCAGCACCACTGTAAGAATTTGAGCGGGTGGGTGGAGCACAGAAGTACGGCAGACCAGAACTGAGTTCCAAAACTCTTTATTTTGTACTTTTCAGTGAATCGTTTCCACTCTCCCAGTCACACACACATGCACGCACACCAGTCGTCTGGTTGGGGAGAGAGCTCCCTTCCTCTGCTCTCTCTCTCCTTTTATAGGGCGCGGTCACTGGGAAAGACACACAAACACAGGTTAACTGACATCAGGTGCAGTGATTCTGCCACTTACCTTCCCTGACTCCGCCCTCCGGTCACAGACCGACGCTTGACCACACCCCCGCTGCCACAATCCTATAAACTTTTCAGTCTTATTTTGTCTCTGTCCCAACTTTAAGTGTGCTACAGGCATCAAACTCTAACTTTGTTTATATTTATAAAATACAATTAAGTTGGTCAGTAAAACTATTGAAAATCTTTTCTTTGTACTTTTGTCAGTTAAAGAAAGGTTCACGTGAATTAACAAATCACAGATTTTTGTTTTTATTGCATTTTGGAAAATATCCCAATTTTTCAGGAAATGGGGTTAGTATTTTTTAATAAAAGTTAATTAAATCCATATTGGACATGTAATACAGAGCTATAGAGGTCCAAATACATATAAAACATTGTGATATATTCTTAGTCAATCCAATGTGAAAATCTTTTTGATAAATATCCATAAATAAATAAGTACAGAAGTTAATAAGTCCCACACATGTACATGAGAGAAGAGCTCAGATATTCATCTCACCATGGTGCAGTCAGTCATACAGACTTTGTTTAGATCATGTCCTCAATTTACCGAGAAAAAAAAATTCAAAGTAGAACAACTCTGACTATTTCACACCCTCACCTTACTGACTAAGGTCTGTGATAATGCTGGGTCTTTGGCACTTGGCAGCCTTGTGTTTGCGGTTTTTGGAGGAGGGAGCAACATTTCTTCCCACACTCTAGCAAAGGCGTAGCGAAAGGCTAGCCCGAACGTGTGACTTCCACAGCACGAGCACGAGCGACTATGCAGCTTCCACCCTGGCGCCTGTAAAGTTAACTTTAACCTGTGCCGTCACAACAAAGCATCCATCTTCAGTGATGTGGTTTACCTGCGCTGAAAGGCCAGAGTCACAAAAAAAAAAAACATGCTCATCATCTCATATGATCTCTAAGCAGCTCTGCTCTGATCCATCTGAGACTTATTCCGGAGAGCAAACAATAGATGAAGGATGATTAGTGGTTTCCATGGACTTGGATTGAAACGTCAAATTTGTTAGAGAAATTTATGGAGCAGGATTTCCTAACGTTTCTGTGCCAGCGCCAAATTTGTGGCATAGTGAGTAACATAATAAATAAAGAGTTTAATCTCACACTGTGCACTTCCTAGTGATACAATGCGATAGCTTGAATGATATCATAGAGTATTGTGTAATGGTTGTTTATAGGTCATACAGGATTTTGAAAATATATTACATGTTGTAAAGAGTAAGTGGGTTGACCTGTAACAGGTCGTGCTGTCACAGGAAAAAAATCCACCGAGAATTAATTTTTGTAATTTAACATGTGACTTTCAACAGCCTACAAGATTTATTTTTACTTTTTTTTTTAGTTTAGACTTATTTAATCTACATGTTGACCTGGTTTTGCTTCTGTTAACAGTTTCCTACGTTAGCCACAATGCTGTACAGAAAGTCTAGACGGTCTCCTCAGCCACAAATTCAGCATGTGACATCATGTCAACATGGCCACTCACAGTATCAACAGTAAATAAAATATTATTTTACCACTTTAAATGAGTTTATAGAAGTTCTGATCAATCAACAAAGATACATTAGTCACTTAAATCTACAACACTGACATCCAGATTTGAGAAAGTCTCATGATCACTATGTAGTTGGTGAGACTGTTACTAACAAAATACACACTTTCACGAAGGCGTTTATCAAAAATGGCATAATTATAAGTTCAGACTTCACACTTCTGAGTTAAATCGAATGCAGCATTAAGTTCTACCAAAAGAGAGCAATGCAGCGGCTCTTTAGTCTTTTAATCTGTTTTAATCTTGTTTACACTTTGCTCAAATATATCAGCATCCACAGCTTCAACTTTCATGGTAATACCACAATCAATACCATTGGTCCAGTCATAGATCGATAACTAGCCAAGCCAAGATGCTCCAGTAACTCAGCACAACTGTCATTTAAAGCGATTAACCAGGAAATTTTGAATTTACGGGGTTATGAAATGTCATCATTATACATTAATACAAGATGTTCTAGACAAAAAAATTAACCCGACTTTAGCTTAAAAAACATGTTAAAGTTGTAACATCAGTCCGTTGGGCCATTTCCCCGGGTGCGGCCATACTGGATTAGCCAGATACATGGATGTATTAGGAGACGCAAACGAGGGTGGCGCTGTGTGACGTAGGATTCCACGTCATCTTCGTTCTGTCCTAGATCCAAGATGTTTGGCCGAGTGGTTTCATCAAGTAAAGCAAGAAAACTTTACTCCTGGAAAAAGCAGCAAATTGTGCAGTGAGCATTTTACAGAAGATTGTGGATTTGTGCAGGACTTGGATGAAAAAAAATCACCGGGAAGAAGCGAGACACGAGGCAGAAACGTCGACTGAAGCCAGACGCGATCCCGACTTTGTTTCACTACAAAACACTGGCAGCACAACAGCACACCGTGTCACGCATCGAACGGATGGAAGATAAGCAGGTAAATATATTTTTTAAATAAACAGGCAATAAAATAGCCACTACTTTGTTTTGATTCCTTTTCTAATACTGCATTGTCATAATTTTTGTGGAGAAATGCAAACAAATTGACCGAGAAGTCACGCTAGAGCATAATATTATACTACAGTCTAGTATAGCATGCACTTGTATATTGTGCAGTTTAATGCTAACTGCTGTCACAGTTAGTTTTGCCGGAGTCCCTGCTTGCAATCAGCGCAAAATGTATACTGTTCCTACAGTATACATTTGTAAGTGCCCTACGTCTGGTTGGAGTCTCATCACATCGCTCCTGTGGAGGACGGCCCCATGTGGACAGTTGAAAGTCACACCTGGAAGACGCTCTGGACACTTACAGTAATGCTTTTATAGCTGAGGACTACAGTTGACTTGCTAACTTTAGGACTGCAGATGTCATGAACAGTTTTGCACTCAAGTTTCCATCAATGAAGAGTTTATAACATCAACAAAACTGACTTCATGTTAAAACTGTTATAGTCATGTTGTCTGTTATCACCCAAATGAGGATGGGTTCCCTTTTGAGTCTGGTTCCTCTGGAGGTTTCTCCTCATGTTGTCTGAGGGAGTTTTTCCTTGCCACCATCGCCACAGGCTTGCTCATTGGGGATAGATTAGGGATAAAATTAGCTCATGTTTAAAGTCATTCAAATTCTGTAAAGTTGCTTTGCGACAATGTCTATTGTTAAAAGTGCTATAAAATTAAACTTGACTTGAACTCTGCTGTGCTCGCGGAAAAATGGCATTACGCACGATGGAATTATGGCGGCCTCCCTGACAAAAAACAGTCTTGTATATTTTCATCACTTTAGTGGTTATATCATTAAGAACAAATTCAACATGCAGCTTTTTTTTTTATAAAAGGCAGACATAAAGACTGACTTTAACTCGGTTTGTTTATCCATCCATTACCCGTAACCGCTTATCCTGTGCAAGGTCATGGGCAAGCTGGAGCCTATCCCAGCTGACTATGGGCGAGAGGCGGGGTACACCCTGGACAAGTCAACAGATCACCACAGGGCTGACACATAGAGACAAACAACCATTCACACTCACATTCACACCTACGGTCAATTTAGAGCCACTAATTAACCTAACCTGCATGTCTTTGGACTGTGGGGGAAACTGGAGCACCCGGAGGAAACCCACGCGGACACGGGGAGAACATGCAAACTCCACACAGAAAGGCCCTTGCCAGCCACGGGGCTCGAACCCAGAACCTTCTTGCTGTGAGGCAACAGTGCTAACCACTACATCACCATGCCACCCTCTATTTGTTTATTTTGGGAGGTATTTTCTTTAACTGCATTGCATTCTGGAACTTTCAGCCCAACGTTTGCACAACCATCTCCAGCACTTCTACATTGGATTTCTGATTAATTTGACATCGCATATAGTTGGAAAAATGGTGGGTGAGAAAAGAAACTGTTGCTATTTACTTTTTGGGGCAAACAATGAAACCTGAGAGAGAGAGAGAGAGAGAGAGAGAGATCACAAATATTTAAATATTAGCATATCTACTGTATTTCAAGAGTGTTTTCCTTTAACTGTATGATAATAAGTAAGTATTAAAAGCTGAAAATAAAGCAAGAGTACAGTAACTTCAGACATCTGCCAAATTAAGTGGCAGGACCTTTCTGGTCTGTGCTATGAATAGGAATTGCACATTTTATCATCCACATCATGAACTATGCAGGCAAGTGAGTGGCTTAATGCTGAGATTGGAGCTTGTGTGTGTCTATGTGTGTGTGCGCACGCGCAAGGGTGGGGGGTATGAGGCACCGAGGAGGAAAAAAAAAAGGGAGATACTATGCCACCATTCAGCCAGGGGCCTTTTTTTCTGGAGTGCCCGCCGGTTGCATTTGTCACGTCCTCCTTTCATGTCACCACTCGCCACCTGCTCCTGAAATTCCTGAACATTTTCTGAAACCTTCCAGCGTCCTCCTTCATTTGCTCGGGCCTTGCTCCCTCTCGCTGGCCCCAGCCACTCGGCTCGGCCAGCTGAAAGAAACCAAAGAAACATCGCTCCTCAAGCTTTCTTTTAGCCTTCGTTCACCAGCCCCCCTCCCCATCTTCATGTTTTACTGTGCTGCATTCGGAATGAGTCAGACACACAGAAACTTCTAGTACAGATCCATATCGATACATAATCATTAAGATAATTAATTTGAGTATCCGAATGAAATAGTCCGGCTTTCAGTGTATAAACAGAGATCTATTACTTCAATACAAATGAACTCAATTTTCTATAAAATTACTCGCCAACACAATGGCTCGGCTAAATACCTCTGGATTCTTAGAGCACATCTGTAAAGAGAAGGCCATCACATAAATCTCTATATTCCACACACACACAAAGGCAGGTCAGACTGGAGCGAGCGTTGCCATGTTGTGATTGGAGGCCTTTAGGGAAGAGTGCGGTTTTATCTGTCATTGCTCTGAAGGTGCCGCCATCAGGCCCCGTGTTCACCTGCTGCTGCACAGAGCGCAGACCAGCTGCCACTTTCAGCACCACCCTCTCATTCTCTGCCAACCCGGCTGAATTCAGAGCTGCACCTCCGTCTCAAAGCGCCAGCAGAGTAGAACAAAAAAAAAAACGGCAGTGCGTTGCCCGGCCCCTGCCCTCTTGCGCCGGCCCCAGTGTGGCATTGTTGTAGCCGAACGCTATCTGTCAGCAGACTTTTACTGACCACCCGTGAAACGGCATTGAGAGACCCAGCGGAGGAATTTCATGGGGCCTGGGGTTGGTTAACCAAAACTAACAAAAGGTAACTGGGATTTGGGCCAAGAGCAGGTGTAAGCATTCGCATGATAAAAATCACACTCGTTCTCTAGGGAGAAAGGAGGTAACTAATGATCCAGCGTGGCGGCACTTCTACTGAAATCCAAGACACCTTTGAAGCTTTTATGGCACTGTTCTTCAACAAAGGATGAGGAGAGAAGGCAAATTCTCAAAGAAATTAAATTTTTTTTCAGGGTATATGAGGTTCAGTTCTTTATAGCAAAACCTCACAAAAGAGCAAGACTATAGAAACCTAATTTGGATGATGAACAAAGGATTTACCCGATGCATGAACCTGGATTAATGCCAAATGGCAATGCGTATCCAGATTACACACTGAATTCAAATTCTAAGAATGATATTATGTAATCAATTAAATACATTTCCACTGTTCACTGTTGAATTCTTAAATCTGATTCATCAGAAGGTGTTGATTAATTTCCTATAACAGCAACTATGACAGTAGTGCCAGCTGCAATTCAAATTACAAGTTTATCTTAATGCGCTTGTTCTAATACGTTATCATTTCTGTAGTAACAGCTCACACAGGGTCTTGTATAGCGGATGTATCACAGAAACAGATTTTTAAAACGTGTAATTGTTGAAATGGTGACATTTTCTGGAAGATGTTTATTTAGCAGTTTTGGAATGTAAAGAATCTCCAATGTGGATGCTTTGTAACAGTCAGAGATAAAGTTTTTCAACATGCACTCTCAGAAAATAAAGTACGTTGTTGTGCCTTTAGGGGTACTTGTCACTTGGGCGGTACCCTAATGTACTTATTTGTGTCTTTTATATACTGTATGGGAACATATATGTACCTTTTTGGCCCTAAAAAGGAACAGATAGTTACCTTGAGGTCCAATAATAAACTCTAGGAGGTACATTAGTGTAGACTGTACCTTGGGGGACAGAAATGGACTCCTACTGTACCCCCATTTCTGAGTGTGGGAAGAGCTCCAGGAGTTTACATTTTTGCAGTTACTCAGTAACATGACAATTTTTTTTGTCCTGTTGATAAGACAGGTTCATAATCTATGTTCTAGTCAAACAGGAGGTAACTTGTTTTGTGGGCATTTCACAACTTTAATGGTAACTATAAATGGATAATCAAATCAAATCAAGTTTATTTGTATAGCGCTTTTAACAATAAACATTGTCGCAAAGCAGCTTTACAGAATTTGAACGACTTAAAACATGAGCTAATTTTATCCCTAATCTATCCCCAATGAGCAAGCCTGTGGCGACGGTGGCAAGGAAAAACTCCCTCAGACGACATGAGGAAGAAACCTCGAGAGGAACCAGACTCAAAAGGGAACCCATCCTCATTTGGGCAACAACAGACAGCCTGACTATAATATTAACAGTTTTAACAGGTATAACCCTCAACTGTCCTCATGGGGCCGTCCTTCACAGGAGCGGTGCGATAAAACTCCGACCAGACACAGGGCACCAGATGGATCAAGCAGGTCCGAGGGGCAGAAGAGGCCAGCATCTCAAAAAAAAAGTATAACATGCTGTTCTGTAATAAAATATTTTGAAGGATGGAAAAAATTATGCTGCTGAACAGGAATAAAACACTTCAGGATGTACCACACTGTTGATTATTGTTTTCCTATAACACGCTCTGTCATGTTTTATTCCTTACTCGTGTAGTTATGATCATATTATCAAAGCTTCTTGCTCAGTGTAATGACATAGGCAAAAATGGCAAGCTTACCTAAAATGCTTTCTTGGATATCAAACACACTCACCGGCCACTTTAATAGGAACTTGCTCTTGATTCTGAGATTCCTGTTTTTGGCTGCAGGAGTGGAACCCAATGTGGTCTTCTGCTGTTGCATGCTGAGATGCTTTTCTGCTCACCACGGTTGTAAAGAGTTGCTAATACGAGTTACTATATCCTTCCTGGCAGCTCGAACCAACCTCACCATTTTCCTCTGACCTCTCTTATCAACAAGACGTTTCCACCCGCAGAACTGTCGCTCGCTCACTCACTCACTTAATGTTTTTTGCACCATTCTGTGTAAACTCTCGAGACTGTTGTGTGTGAAAACCGCAGGAGATCAGCAGTTTCTGAAATACTCAAACCAGTCCATCTGGCTCGAACCAACACCCATGCCACAGTGAAAGAAAGTCACACTTTGAGATCACAATTTTTTTCTCCATTTTGATGATTGACGTGAACATGAACTGAAGCTCTTGATTTGTATCTGCATGATTTTATGCATTGTGCTGCTGGCAAGTGATTGGCTGATCAGATAACTGCATAAAACAGCAGGTGGATGGGTGTTCCTAATAAAGTGGCCAGTGAGTGTATGTAATTGTTGTTAAGAAGAAGCATGACACTTTAAATGTTCACAAGCATTTCTGTGTATTCTGTTAAAAAATAAGTTCCAAAAATATTAAAGTTCTGAAGCAAATATAGCTGAAATGCTGTATAACAGGTGTTGATTCAGTAAGCAAGATGAAAAGGGAAAAACGTTAATCATCTGGTTCTGAGTCGGTCCAGCAGATGGAGATGTGCATCGATTAACATAAGCAGGTCTGATGGTGGCTCTGTTTTCTCCAACTTCACCACCAGATGGTGTTCTCTCTCTCTCACACACGAAAATTCAAGCAGAAAGCCAAAGTCAACCAGTAACTGATCACAGATCAGCACATACCCACCTTCTCAAAAGGCCTCACTCAAGATCCTAAGAATCATCTTCTGACTCATTTCCTGGCATTTACCATGAGGTCATGATAGAAGCGCTGACCTTTAACACCACAGCATTAATTTACTATAAAAAACAGTCCTAGTGTTCACTTCACAAGCCTTGACTCTGCATATACACTACAGCTGCACCATGTCTCGCTTCGATGAGTCGAAGATGTCTCGTGATCCACACCGCAGTAGGACGCCTCAGACCAGGGGTCGCTTCTGTAGTCTTTCAGAATGACATTCCTTCTGATCCAGACACATACTCACGGAAATCTGCAGCCACGCTGAGCAAAGAACACACCTATGACACAGAGAAATGTTGCAATTGTACAAACGCACATATTCTATATCGTTCAGCTAATGTTAGCTTCCAGGCAAGTCAAAGCTGCAGTGTTTAACTTGGCTGCAGTGTTTAATTCCAGGTTTAACTCGGCTAAAAACGCAATTTAACTCACAAATATGACAAGCTAATTATATACAGACCATGGAAAATGAAAATCCTGAATTCCTGTGAGGGGTGACTTTATGTAGCCATAAACGGTTTCTACTATCCTGACAATTTCTCTGGTGAAGGATGAAGGATCTCGTTTGCAGGAAAAAGTCTTTGGCTAATGTTTCGGAACACTCTTGAGCTGTGGTGTTCTCTCGTCGCACATAAAGACGTTATGAGTCTGGCTAGCATCTTCATTTTTGCTTGATGAAGTGTTGACATGTGTGGTGACAGTGTGTTGTGTAAGCATTATATATATAAAAAACAGTTTTTGTGCTGTATTTTGCTGAGTCATTGTTTCCACACCCGTACTTATTCCTTATTCTGGAAACACTGGGCCGCATTTATCAATCTTTTAGTTATGTTGCATGTAAATGTTTGTGTAAGGCTTTTTGTTTTTGTTTCTTTATTCAAAGTGAAGTGTCTTTTGAAGTCTTGGTCAGAAAGTGTAACTTGTATATAAAAAGTGTCACAACTCACTGTGATTTTACATGATTTGAAGCCAGTTTAGTTAGCCTTCTTACGCATAAATTTACACACACTCAGGAGTACGAGTAGGATACAAACATTTTTTGAAAATTACAAGATTTTCATTCACATTGAATTTCTTGTGTAAATGCTCAAATGAGCGATTACGAATACATTCCTTCATATCCAGCTTGATAAATGAGGACTGCTGTCTAGCATACTGTATCTCATCTCATCTCATCTCATTATCTGTAGCCGCTTTATCCTGTTCCACAGGGTCGCAGGCAAGCTGGAGCCTATCCCAGCTGACTACGGGCGAAAGGCGGGGTACACCCTGGACAAGTCGCCAGGTCATCACAGAGCTGACACATAGACACAGACAACCATTCACACTCACATTCACACCTACGGTCAATTTAGAGTCACCAGTTAACCTAACCTGCATGTCTTTGGACTGTGGGGGAAACCGGAGCACCCGGAGGAAACCCACGCGGACACGGGGAGAACATGCAAACTCCGCACAGAAAGGCCCTCGCCGGCCACGGGGCTCGAACCCGGACCTTCTTGCTGTGAGGCGACAGCGCTAACCACTACACCACCGTGCCGCCAGCATACTGTATGTTCAAGCTAATTAAAGCAGAACTGAAGTCATTTTTAAACTTGCTTTATTTCTTAATTAACATGTTATTAAATTACGTTTTCGGTTTTAGTAACCTTATATTGTGACTCGTACTGGCAACTAATTGCAATTAAATATTATACTTATCGGCCTATTCGGTTTTTAGCCGTGTTGAATTTAGTTCGTTTGGTCCACAGCAGGCGTCGCTTATCCGCGCGATCTTCACGAGACTTGTGCGAGACTTCAAAACGTCAAGTGTCAGCCAGGTGTCAGTGCCGCCATTTTGAAAATTGTTTTCCAAACGAAATATTGCACAAAAACGAGTTTAAATGACGATTACTGCCTACTTTTTTCAAACTTTCCTGATCGCTATCAAAACAAACAAAACTTCCGGCTTGATTACGTCAGCATTCGAAAGAGGGCGCGCGCGTCTTTTGACAACGTTGGCAGATGTCGGTCTCTTTGATTTCTGCTGTACATTTTACTTCCGTCCTACGATGTCTCGCACAGGTCTCAACGAATCTCGTTTACGGCCGCTGCTTTGACATATGGACTGATATATTACAGAGCATATTTCAAACACTCATAACTTGCTATAGCAGTGACACAATAGCTATCAAAAATGCATTCCTATCTTTAATGAAATGAGAGAAATAGAATTTTGATAATTAAAAAAAAAATTGCCTTCAGTTCTCCTTTAAAATGCTTGGCTAAAATAGTTTCTAACAGCAAGATTACATCCTCGTTTGTATATGCAATGCAACAGGTGGTGAGATTTGGAAACATATAGCATTAAGCACAAAGAATTGGAGGATGCTGAAAGTTAATATGAAGGAGTAGGTGAAGTAAAAAAAGAAAAAAAGCCTACTGATATAATGGTAGGTTGTTACATCAGCCGCCAACTATATAATAATTAACAGTTATTCTATGAAATCAAGTCGTACATGAGCTGATAGTCAACGAGGCGCGTAGCACCAAGTTGGCTATAAGCCATGGATGACGAGACTGTGTGGAATAACTATTTTATTCTATCCACATTCACTGGATTTTGAGAAACAGAGCATTTTTATTTTTTGCAAACTCGATAAATAAAAACTTTACACAAAACGTCCAACAAAATCATTTCCGCTTAGGCGGACTTCTTAAAAACCTATCGATGGCTGCACAAATTGTCTTTAGTGTCGTTCTGTTGTAAAGAGTGTGGTCTTGCTGTCGTGCCGAAGTAAAGAATATCTTTAGACATTTATTTAATTCTTCCTTGGACATTTCAATTATGTAATTTTCAAACTTATTTGAGCTTTTGAACCAGTCTAAAAAAAAATTCAACAAATTTTAATGCTTAAAAGGTGAACAGTGTAAACAAACCAGTGAAATGACAGTAACAATTTGTGAAAAGCGCTATAATAATAATTCTTGAAAAATTACAAAAAAAATTACAATCAAATACTTTCATTCCACATTTTGTTGCTTTTTTTGTATTTTTTGGGGGGGTTTTGTTTTCGAGTAGAGTTTTTATTTCATCCTCGGTTGGTTCAGCAAAACACTCCACCAATTTTTTTTTCTCTACTCACGGTATACAAGCTGATATCCTAGTAGTAGAGTAGCCAATCAGAGCGTGCGATTGCTCATATCCAGTGAATGTGGACAGAATAATTAACAATTATTCACCAATGGCAAAGTGAACATCTGTGAATAATGACTGAGACAAAGTCGATATTCACTGAGCCTGAGACGGATAATTGTTTTAGTATGATTATGTAATCACACAGGTGATTATTAAAAAAATTAATAATAATAAAAATATCATATTTTAAAAAAAATAATTTATTTCATTCTTCAAAAGCAACATGCAAATGTAATAACAGTGTGAGGCAGACTTGTGTCTCTTATCTATGTGATTCACGTAAAATACTTTTTTGTTTTGAAATAGATAAAATAGATTGTTTTCCACCTTTGAATAGTTTTAGACCAAACTTTGTAGCATCTTTAGTGCTTTTAGAAACAGCATTTTCTTTCATAATTTGTAATTCTTCCTCATTTACTGTGCCGAAGCGATCGGCCGCCAATTTGCCGAGTCGCTCGAGGTGATTATCCAGAAATAGCCTGAATTTCTCGACCAATCAGTGCATATAATTTTCTATAATCGCATGTGTATTTATACTAATAAAAAATAGTCCAGACATGTTATCTGCTTGTCCCACACACGTGATTTGTCCACCCCTGGGCATCATAAAAAGAAATGACTCTACCTGTCTAAACTTGGCCCTCACTCTTTCCATGTGTTCCTGAAGGTTCTCATACTGTGGGTCTTCATATGGAAACTTCTGGATCATTGCATCCAAAGACTCAACAGCTTTCAGTCGTTTCCTGGGAAAACAATCAGACTCAGAATGCCCATATTCCACAAATGGATAGGATACACAGACATTTGACCTGGTCTGAATACTGAAGATACAGTATTTCCATTCAAAAACCCAAATGGCCTACCTTGCTTTAACATCTTCAGTGTTTTGTAGGAGACACTTCCATGTGAGTGCAAAGCCATGATAAAAAGAAACCTAAAATGACAGACACGAGTTTAAAAAAAAGGAAAAGCACAAATTGTGGGGGGCGGCACGGTGGTGTAGTGGTTAGCGCTGTCGCCTCACAGCAAGAAGGTCCGGGTTCGAGCTCCGTGGCTGGCGAGGGCCTTTCTGTGTGGAGTTTGCATGTTCTCCCCGTGTCCGCGTGGGTTTCCTCCGGGTGCTCCGGTTTCCCCCACAGTCCAAAGACATGCAGGTTAGGTTAACTGGTGACTCTAAATTGAGCGTAGGTGTGAATGTGAGTGTGAATGGTTGTCTGTGTCTATGTGTCAGCCCTGTGATGACCTGGCGACTTGTCCAGGGTGTACCCCGCCTTTCGCCCGTAGTCAGCTGGGATAGGCTCCAGCTTGCCTGCGACCCTGTAGAAGGATAAAGCGGCTACAGATGATGAGATGAGATGAGATGAGACAAATTGTGGGATGTGATGTAGCCTGTATACCTCAGCTGAGAGTTTGGCACCGTGCAGCATGCCATGGTTTCTGCCTTCAATCAATCCCTGTTGTGTTCCTTCCTCAAATCCTTCACAATATCCATCTATATGGAACCTGCAGATATGAGAAGAAAAAAAAAATACGTGCACCCTTGGAGTTAGATGTGTTTCTGGATTAATCAATGATAATGTGATTTGACCTTTATTAGAGGCTTACACATGTAGAATGTTATTCTGAATGATTGGGGTGGAGCAAACTTTGCAATACACAATGATGGCTTGGTGGGAGCATTACCACCACACAGTTCCTGGGTCCCTGGTTCAATCTTCAGTTCAGGATACTGTCTGTATGGAGTTTCTTTGCCATTTCTCCCTTTGCAGGTTTCCTTCAGGGTCTCCGGTTTCCTCCCACCCCCAAAAAATATGCCTGTAGACTGACTGGGTACATTCAATTGTCCCAGGTGTGAATGCATGTGTGTGAATGTGTGTGAAGGGTTTCTACTACCCCATTGGAGCGCAGGTGGCCAAGTGGTTAGAGCATTTGACCGCTAAGCGAACGGTCCCTGGTTCGAGCCTCGGCTAGACGGGGATCTGGGGCTCACTCCCTGTCCACCCAGCAGTGAATGGGGACCTGGTGGAAACACTGGGGAAGTTAAAAGGCGGCGAGGAAAGGAACTGGCCACCCTACCTCACTATGCCGATGGCCCAGGACAAGTGCGCTCTCTAACAGGCACTCCCCCAATGTACGAATCGTATATGGGACTCCCCTTTGCTTTTTACTACCCCATTAATACTCACACTGAAAACCGTTTATTTATCACTATTATGCTGTAATGCATAATATGACGTGGGAATTACAGCAAAACAGCAAAGTCAAACTGCTAATCTATTGTAACAATGATAATATTTTGCTATGTGGGAACTGGAATCATTGGATTAACATGTTGTGACCAGTCGTAACATTACCAGCGGTGATGTAAACGATGATACAGTGGAATTGTGATAAAACTACTGACACTTACATGATCTGAATACTCATACTGCCTCACTGTAACAATTTCAAAATGACAAGGAACAAAAACATCAGCATATATGGTTGAAAATTGGAATGAACTATACAGTACGTTATACCCGGTCTCACATTTTTAGACGTCTCATGAAGGTTCGTGATTTGTAGCATCCCATTAAATACACCCTTAAATAATCCCAGGAATACACGACAGCCATTAGATTACGGTTATAGAAAACTAAGTAGGAATGAAAATTTGTTCTCTGTCCTGTGGTGTTTTTACATGATACATTAACAGGTTTCGTATACGAAAAGAACTTATTCCTACCTAACAACCTCTGTTCCTAGGAAAGGCTCCAATTCCAGAAAGAAAGGAGGAAAAATAAACTAATGACAATACGACATTAAGTATGAGAACTAAGTTCTGATAAACTAATGACAGAGGTGAGCGGAGTGAGCCACTTAACAAATCTCATCTCATCTCATTATCTGTAGCCGCTTTATCCTGTTCTACAGGGTCGCAGACAAGCTGGAGCCTATCCCAGCTGACTACGGGCGAAAGGTGAGGTACACCCTCGACAAGTCGCCAGGTCATCACAGGGCCATTTAACAAATCAGTTTGGAAAAAATAAATTATTATAATTGATTTACATTCCGGTGGCACGGTGGTGTAGTTAGCGCTGTCGCCTCACAGCAAGAAGGTTCTGGGTTTGAGCCCAGCGGCCGATGAAGGCCTTTCTGTGTAGAGTTTGCATGTTCTCCCAGTGTCTCCATGGGTTTCCCCCACAGTCCAAAGACATGCAGGTTGAATGTGAGTGTGAACGGTTGTTTGAGTCTATGTGTCAGCCCGGCAATGACCTGGCGACTTGTCCAGGGTGTACCCCGCCTCTCGCCCGTAGTCAGCTGGGATAGGCTCCAGCTTGCCTGTGACCCTATAGAACAGGATAAGCGGCTACAGATAATGGATGGATGGATGGATGGAAGGAAGGATTTGTTAACAAATAACAAATAAAAAACATGTTGATAAATAACAAGCACATGTAATCATTGATACGGTAAAGCTTTCTGTAAGGAGAAACGTGTTCGTTTAACATTTATGTAGAACAGGATGAGTGGCTACAGATAATGGATGGATGGATTTACATTCTAACTAATATAAATCAGTGCTTAGGCACATGATATGAAGTTATATTGTGATTTTTTTTCAAACACTTAGTACTTACACTACCATTCAAAAGTTTGGGGTCACTTTGAAATTTCCTTATTTTTGAAAGAAAAGCACTGTTCTTTTCAATGAAGATCTCATCTCATCATCTCTAGCCGCTTTATCCTTCTACAGGGTCGCAGGCAAGCTGGAGCCTATCCCAGCTGACTACGGGCGAAAGGCGGGGTACACCCTGGACAAGTCGCCAGGTCATCACAGGGCTGACACATAGACAACCATTCACACTCACATTCACACCTACGGTCAATTTAGAGTCACCAGTTAACCTAACCTGCATGTCTTTGGACTGTGGGGGAAACCGGAGCACCCGGAGGAAACCCACGCGGACACGGGGAGAACATGCAAACTCCGCACAGAAAGGCCCTCGCCGGCCACGGGGCTCGAACCCGGACCTTCTTGCTGTGAGGCGACAGCGCTAACCACTACACCACCGTGCTGCCCTCAATGAAGATCACTTTAAACTAATCAGAAATCCACTCTATACATTGCTAATGTGGTAAATGACTATTCTAGCTGCAAATGTCTGGTTTTTGGTGCAATATCTCCATAGGTGTATAGAGGCCCATTTCCAGCAACTCTCACTCCAGTGTTGTAATGGTACAATGTGTTTGCTCATTGCCTCAGAAGGCTAATGGATGATTAGAAAACCCTTGTACAATCATGTTAGCACAGCTGAAAACAGTTGAGCTCTTTAGAGAAGCTATAAAACTGACCTTCCTTTGAGCAGATTGAGTTTCTGGAGCATCATATTTGTGGGGTCGATTAAATGCTCAAAATGGCCAGAAAAATGTCTTGACTATATTTTCTATTCATTTTACAACTTATGGTGGGAAATAAAAGTGTGACTTTTCATGGAAAACACAAAATTGTCTGGGTGACCCCAAACTTTTGAACGGTAGTGTATGATCTTAATGAAGAGTAATTTTATTTATTATGAGAATAATACATCATTCCTGACACAAGGAGGGAAAAGTAAGGAACCTTTAGCACAATGAGTCTAGGGTTAGGGGTTAATTTGATTCAGGTGTGTCTAATTAGCCAAATTACTTAAATTGATCAAGTCAGGTGTGTCTAATCAGCTCAATAACTCATTAGGCTATTTTAAGGATGCTTAAAGAACAACTGCAGTAAATTATAATGACAAAATAGGAGACATTTTCCCTCAATTGTAGGTAAATGGCACAGCTAGCTGGGCTAAAACTATAAAGTCTTAAATGTTAAAACCAAAAGTCTACTCATTAAATTCTATTCTAGAAACGTTGAGAATTCTTACTCTGAATGTATTAGCAAAACATTGTTAGCTCGCTAGCTAATTAACTAAAATGCAATACTGGGTGTTTTGGGGTTTTTTACCTGTCGTCTGCCATTATAATTGAGTCGAATAAATCGTCTGTAGCGTTATGCGAAAGACCTGCCATTTTAATAAAACAAAAATGTCGTATTTATCTCGATATTTTATTTAGAAACCGAAAAGTAAACTAAAATTAGTAGCTTCCGGTTATTCGACTTCTTCATTCAGACTCACAACCGTCAGTGATTATCGCCACCTGCTGGAGCGGAGCGGGGAAAAAATTTTAATAATATGAAATAAAATGCAGTATGAACTAGATCGTGTCTTTTTATGACTTATAAGATGCGACCTAATAACTATTTCTAAATTGCATATGTATACTATTTCTCCCCCCCCCCCAGCTTATAAGGTTGTTTAGTACCTGAGTTTCTGGAGTCGACTCTGAATCGGAGTCAACTCTGAATCGAATTCGACTCCAGAAGTTGATTCCAATGGAGTCGATTCGATGAGTCGATTCTCTGCAACAAATATTCTAGTTGTTGTTTTTTTTCATCAAAGCTAAAAACACAGGGTATAACATGTTGTAGAGTACAATATTAATTAACAAGCAATAAAATTTGAGATTTATTCACTTCAGATATCATCATATTTTTATGTTTGTATATCTAAATATTTATTTATCTAGAAGTTTTCTGTATTTTCTATTCTCTATTTATCCTGTAATGATGCTACTGGAATTTTAATTTCCCTGAGGGAACCCTCCCAAAGGGATCAATAAAGTTCTATCTAGTCTAATCTAATCATTAGTTGTACATGTCATTTGAACTGTTTTGTGAAGTAAATTCTGCTAATATGCAGTGAGAATTGAGAAAGCTTTTCTTTTCAGAAGTGTGGGCCTATTTAACATGATGTATTCACTGCAGAAGACACGGAATCTCCAAACACACTGTTTCACTTTGCAGAATTGACTATTTCCATTGTCTAAAATTGGAGAATCGACTCCTTCGACATTTCATTTCCACTTGTTTTGTTCTTGTATAGGCCTGTCAACGAGTTGCAATTTAACTTCATTCTACTTTTACTTCATTCCACTGTTTATAATATCAAACTAAAGTCATGTATTTCAAGTGTGCGTATGTAATTAGATAATGGCGCCACTAGAGGGAGCCAAATCATCACTAAATGACCTGAAATATTGCCCAGTTTATTAGTAACAAGTTACATGTGCATACAGAGTGATCTGTAAAACTCGTACTATCATGTGAATATGTAATTATTTTAAAATGATAGTGGTATTTTTATGTTAAGGTGAATTCAGGTATATTGGGGAAGCTTTTAAATTTCTCGCCTGATAAATGAAAGTCAAGATCCATGTGACTAAGCCCTTGCAGAGAAACTGCTTGATAAATGGTGAAAAAGGTTTTGTCATGAATAACAAATTACATATATATATATTTATTGTACATACAGTATTGTGCAAAAGTCTTAGGCACATGTAAAGAAATGCTGTAGACCAAAATGGCTTTAAAATAATGAAATGGGGGGGAGGGGGGATTACTGTAAATTATAAATTATAATAAATGAAACAAAGTCAATATTTGGTGTGAGACGACCCTTTGCTTTAAAAAAATAAAATAAATAAATAGTAGTCTCAGATACAATGAGTGCAGTTTTGTGAGGAAAAGCTGTAGGTTTTACTGAGCATTTTACAGAACCAGCCACAGTTCTTCTGGACACTTTGACTGTCACACTCACTTCTTAATTTTGCACCAAAACCCAGCAGCCTTCATTATGTTTTCTTTTTTAATCTGAAAAGTGCTCTCTTATGTAATATGCTGCTCAGATACAAACATTTTTTCTCTAACATTTAATTTTGTTTTAACGTTACACAATATTTCCAGTCTTCTCTTGCCCCGTCCCAACTTTTTCTGAAATGTGTTGCTGGCACTAAATTCAAAATGAGCATTATGTTTTTCAAAAAAAAACAAATTCTCAATTTGAACACTTAAAGGTAGACTGCCTTTCAGATTTTTCAAGTGTAGGTCATAAAAAGAATTTTCCCTGACACCCAATTATTTTTGTTTAGTGTGCTGAAAGCAACAGAATTTGGATCACAGACTTCCAATTTTATTTGTTTTGTTTTTTTAAAGAATAATTAATGAATTTAGGGCCACATGGCCCTAAATTCTCTGCTATTTTTTCCTGCTTCACCATGACCCAATTCAAGATACTATGTCATGCATCACGTGGTGGGCTTTCTCTGTTCACACAAAGCTTTGTGAGATACAAATTTGAAACAGAAGAGAAAAATGGAGGACGTGAGTACATAAAGGAAACATGAAAGACCTACTGCAGTAATGGAAAGCGAGAAGAAAAGACGTTATGTTTCGAAGGAAAGGAAACACAGGACCAAACTAATAAATATAGGCTGTCAGTGAGCACCTCAGTGTGATCAGCTGTTCATTTAGTGACAGAATGATGGAACTGTCAGTGCACGGTCAAAGATAAACCTGCGCATGTGCACACGGACTTCCTCTGTCTGCTTGACTGTGTGAAGCGAGTGATTTTATGCATGTTATTTGCTCAGGAATCCCCTCAAATTAAATAACTTCCCAGAGCCACAGAATGGCCTGATATTTTGTGAGATATTACAGAAATAAACATATATCACAATGACTGAATTTCAGGGAGAACTAAATTTCACTGATTTTATGAAATCGAAAGGCTGTTTAGCTTTAATATGTTGTCTTTGAACTATTTTCAGTGAAAGAGAGGGTTTCCATGATTTGCAAATTAATTTGTTTTACACAGGGTCCCAACTTTTTTGGAACTGATGTTATATAAGTGGAGAGAGGAAAAGTGAAGTGATTGTTCGTATAATTTTAGAGATTGAAGCAATGTTTTTATTATTATTATTATTATTATTATTATTATTATTATTATTATTATTATCCTTTTTATGTTACTCTTGCAAGTAAGTGATTTCTGCTATGTAAACATTCATTTAATCTGTTCATACTGAAATTTCGAAATATTTTTCTAAACTGTGATTTTCTAAATGTCACCTGGATGCTAAATTTTAGATTATAGTCCTAAACCATGTCATTGCTTCTATTGCTGTAAGAAACTAATTGTACACTGTTACATCTGCCAACAGAAGTAACTATTTTACTGAGTCCACTACCTTCATACAATATTAGAATATGGTCATCGTTGCCTCCTTTGTTTGTCCTTTTTTACTCTTTAATTCTGAGTAAATTATTTTGTATGGTATTATAATTAAGGATGAAACTAAATAACAAAAAATTTAAAAGAATATTACCATGGTTAATTTCAGTTTGTTCTTGAAATCTGATTGATTTATGATGAATATAAAGGCGAAATATAAATTTAACTTATTATTATTATTATTATTATTATTATTATTATTATTATTATTTATTAGACACAAGCATCGTTTTCTCTTCTCTCGATATTTTAGATTTTATTGTACTAGATGGAGTTAACATAATTGTTATTTTAAATATAGTATTTAATGTAACTTTTTAGTCATTATTACTATCATTTCTGTAAATATTTATTATTATTATTATTATTATTATTATTATTATTATTATTATGCTGCAAATAAATAAGGTTCTTAAATATTATTGAGAATGAAAGTAAAGACCGAAACTAATGATGTGTCCTAAATTTCCATGGTGTTAAATTTGTTTTCAGTCAGTTTAGACAAAAAAAAGAGGTAAACCATACTTTAAAGTATGAAACCATTTTTTTCTCTAGATAATCATTTTAGAAATGCATAATGCTCTGCAAAAATATCTTAAGTGAATATACCTTGAATAAAGGAAAAGTTACCTAATATTCCCTCATTATGAGGAATGGGAAAGACTTTTAAGCCAATTTCTGGACATATTTACTTATTTCAAGTTCAAATCGGCTATTTCATCTTCTTTTGAGAAACAAATGCTTAAAGAATAAGAAAACATCAAGCTTGATATGAGTAAAGATTTCTAGAAATAGGCATAACAGTCTGTTATTTATTTTAAAAACAAGTTAATAAAGAGAAATCTTAATTGATTTTGCCTGTGTTAAAAATATATTGACTTGCTCAAGTATTTTTGGTGTGTGCATTGGGGTATTTTGATTAAGAAAGCAATGTGGGAATTTAAAAATATATATCTTAATTCACTTATATATATATATATATATATATATATATATATATATATATATATATATATATATATATATATATATATATATACTAGTATATAAAATTGGCTAGTTTGTACATATTGTGGACACCTGTGATTTTGTTTTCCCTCTAAGATATTTTCAGTGGGGCAGCACGATGATGTAGTGGTTAGTACTCTCGTCTCACAGCAAGAAGGTTCTGGGTTCAAGTCCAGTGGCCAATGGGGGCCTTTCTGTGTGGAGTTTGCATGTTCTCCCTGTGTCTGGGTGGGTTTCCTCCGGGTGCTCTGGTTTCCCCCAAAGACATGCAGGTTAGGTTAATTGGTGGCTCTAAATTGACCGTAGGTGTGAATGTGAGTGTGAATGGTTGTTTGTCTCTATATGTCAACCCTGCGATGATCTGGTGACTTGTCCAGGGTGTACCCCGCCTCTCACCTACAGTCAGCTGGGATAGGCTCCAGCTTGCCCATGACCCTGCACAGGATAACCAGTTATGGATAACGGATGAATGGATATTTTCAGTGTCACTGCATTCACTTCCAGTGTATGAGTACATACTATATATGTTGGAAGATATCAGGTTTCATAATTAATCCATATGAACTTTACGTGCCATTTTTATTTACAATTAATTTTATCCAAAGCTTTAATAATCAAAATCACACGTTACCATTATGTTTTGAAAAGCATGTTTTTATTCATTGACTCATACATACAGTATGTATCATACATTTTTTTATTTGTGTGATCCAAAATATTTCCATCATTATTTTATCCTTGACAAATAGTGTGTGATTAGCATTCTTTTGAATCACAAGCTTTTTTTCATAAGAAGTTGCATAATGAAACCAGACTTTAATCAGAAATAAGCACAAAAGTAGCTCATAAAGTACAGCCTATGATAAATACAACAAATATAAAAGTTCATCTATAAGGATTACAGTTTAGATATATGTTCACAGTAAAAAAAAAAATACTAATGCACTATGTGATACAGAGAACATATAAGGCATAACAGTTGCTATCATCTTCAAAAATAAATAAACCTAACACTAAGCTGCTGAATACTTTTCTTTGAGCCTCAACATGTAACATGTGGAGTGATCTATTATTTGAAGTAGTAACGAACCACTACTCTGAAGCATTTTCTGTGTAATCCACCTGTGCAACCAGGGGTTAAGAATGATCTTTGAGAAACCTGATCCTCCTGATCCCCAAGTCCCTAAGTTCTGTCTGTTCATCTGGGCTCTGCTTTCAGACCAGACTGGTTCCGTTCAGCCTCTTGCCTCTGCATAAGAGATTGAACTGAGTCATGTCTTTGGAAACTTTGAACCCTGCTCATCTTTTGTTGAAACTTGGGCTTTGAATGACAATCTGGGAGATCCTTCCAAAGGATTCCATGCTGTCCGCTTGGACACCAAAGTGAAGATCCTGTTCTGGGTCACCTAGAGAATGCACTTTTTTCAGGTTGTACTCTGTAGGCTCCTGTGGCAGAGTATTGAGCAAGGGCAGAAACTGTGACAGGGAGTTTTGACGTCGGTTTTTTCCACCACCCAAGCTCACGAGGGTCCCGTGTTTACCCGAGATGTAGATGTTGTAGCCATCTGGCATGATTTGCTCAAGAAAAGAGCAGTCCTCCTTGATATAAATGTACTATTGGGAGAAATAAAAGAAAAAAACACTCAGTCAGGGTTGTGTATTATAATAAACTGCATTTCACGTATCACTCGTGTTCACTTTAAGTTCTTCGATGGCTGTTTACTGTGCATATACAGGGGCCAAGGTTACCTTCCTGTCCTGTTTCATTCAGCTTTTAGCCTGGCAAACTCAGGACAAAGGTCGCTAAAATGACGTCGCAAAGTATGTTTGGTCAATTTTGTAATATCATCTTTATACATTTAAACAGTCCTGGAACCTGTATACGTACAGGTATACGTTCATGTGGATTCTTTTAAAGGCCGTAAAGCAGTTGGATCAATTACAGGTGTTAAAATAGTTTGTTTTTGGATTTGAATTGAATAGGATTGATTTGTTTAACAGTACATAGTTTCGTTCTGTATTATCCACAAACATGATTCGAGCCTTTTTCAAACCCCTGAGACCAAATCCAGCATGGTATCTGTCTGTATATCTAGGGACCCTGATTATGTCTGAGTTTACTATTTACATGGTGATGTAGATGTTTAGTGGGAGGAATGAACTTTTGGAAAGTAAATGTTGATGAACTCAAAAACATCCGATGCAAAATCACACTGCTTGTAATCCCTGAGTAAATAACTACTATTACCAGCATGTGCCTTGCCAGAATGTGCATGTAGGATTGTTTTACACTTGGACCGATTGTAATGAATGATCAGTATGTGTATAAAGGTTATTAAAGCATGCAAATGAATCAAACCACAGGTTTTGGAAATGGATGCAAGTTGGAGCTTTAAGTGACTCACCGAGCCATACAGCTTGCCATTGGCTTCCATGCAGAGATACTGTGAGCTCGCGACACCTTTAATAACCACACAGCCCGTGTCCACGGTGCGAATCTCCACCAAACCTGGAAATGGGAAGAAAACCCTGTTCATTTATGCACCTGGGATTGAATTAGTACCACTGGGAAAGTTTCAAAATTATTATAAACCCAGGATATGATTTTTTTTTTTTTTTTTTAGATTATTTTACCCTGACATGTCTGATTACGCACTGGAGCAGGGTTTTTTTGAATCTAAAAATGATGCGTAATGGGAATTTTGCGCGCCATGATCAACAAAATAAAACATTTTAGCATCCTGTTTGAGTTGGTTAGACGTGTAGGGGTGATTGTGATAAATAGACTGGCTGCATGCTTTTGTTTGTTTGTTTGTTTGTTTGTTTCAAACACCGGTACTCACTGTGCGAGCTCTGCACGTGCGATCCTCCGATCTTCCCGTCTTTGCTGATCTGCAGGTGCAGACCGGGTCTTGCTGCGTACAGGTGCCTCAGACGGACGGACTCCCCCCAGTCATTGGCCAGATGTGGTCCCGAGTCGGCTAAAGCCACGCCAATCCAGCACGCGCTGAGGAAAACGGTGAGCAGCATGTCTGTCTCGGTATTCCTATAAGCGTGCGGTCCGAGGCGCGAGGACTGGTGCTTGATGCGCGCGACTGTTCGCTTGTGCTAGTCGGTCGTGGGGTTTTTTGTTGTTGTTGTTTTGACCTCGCACATCTGGCCTCTTAAATACTCCTCTTTATCAGATCAATCGATAAGCCACCGTTTCCCCCTTTTGGCGATTTCTGCGAACGAGATCATAACACACCTTCTGGACGTCCTACAAATGGTAGGGTTTGAGCTGCGCTGACGCGCGAGAGCTCACACACACACACACACACACACACACATGCACGCACGCACGCACACACACGCGTTTGTTTTGCTATCCCTGTGAGAACCTTCCAATGCAGCTAAGTACTGCAGTGCATGCACCTAAATCTAACCACATTTCATTTCATTTCATTTCATTTCATTTATTATACAGGAAAAGTTACCTTTAATCATTTCTGTTACAATTAAAGAGGCCTGACTCAGTTACAGCAGGTTCCTGTTCTGCAGCCCAGGAAAGACAAAAATCACATCACAATACAAGCAAAACAAAACATAATTAAGGATGTCAACGGAAATAAAAACAATACAGACAGCTCCATGAAAGGGGAAAGGATTGAAGCAATAATAATAATAATAATAATAATAATAATAATAATAATAATAATAATAATAATAATAATAATCTGATCAGTATGAGAACAGATCAATGATTGCAGGTGTAACTGTCAAACAAAAAGAGTTTGTATGCCTTTTTAAAATGTGTAATGGATGGTAGTGTTCTAATGTGAAAGGGGATCTCAATCGAGATTTTGGTGTGTGTATGAAAAAATGTTCTCTGACCCGAGGTGTTTTTAGAAGCAGGCACTGAAAGAAGCGTGTGTTACTGATCTAGTAATGCACCCCGTTGTGTTTTGGAAGAAAAGCAGGCTTTATATCTATAAAGTCCATAAACACACACACACACCATTTTAAATTTCAAAATTAAATTTAACTAAAATCTTGTGTGTGTGTGTGTGTGTGTGTGTGTGTGTGTGTGTGTGTGTGTGTGTGTGTGTGTGTGTGTGTCGAGAGAGAGAGAGAGCGAGAGTCAGAAATAGAGTAGGAGTCCATTTCTGTCCCCCAAAGTACAATCTACACTAATGTACCCCCTAGGGCTTTATATATTATATATTGAGAACAGTATATGTTATATACAATAATATATTATATATTGAGAATAATTATATGTAATTATATATTAGTTGTATCTCTCTCTCTCTCTCTCTGTGTGTGTGTGTGTGTGTGTGTGTGTGTGTGTGTGTGTGTAGACAAACAGCATTACATTTGTATCTCATAAAACGATATTCAAAACCCCATCCTTAATTTATGCAGACTGGATTATTATTATTATTATTATTATTATTATTATTATTATTATGTTCCTGCTATATAATCCAGCCTGCATAAATTAAGGATGGAAAGTTGAATATCGTAACAAGATATAGTCCAACGCTCTTTGTTCTGCTGTGGAAACTCTCCCAAGCAAGAATAATTCAAAGTCAAAGAGCTTGCAGAAAAGTTTTGACTTTTATTGAATCAATTAACAAAAGCCGAGCCAGTTTGCAGAGTGGTCTGGCTCCAAAGTGCAAAGCATCCATTTTGATAGTGTTCTAACACAAAGTTTGATACAATTTACCAAGTGTAATGAATTCTGATTGGTTCACACATACAAGACCTCGTTTCCACCAGTATTTTCTATTGGTCCACATCAACCCTGTAAGTTTCAAGTTTGTCTCCACCAATATTTCCAGCGTGGCATGATGTCATTTCCTTAAAAAAAAAAAAAAAAAGATACATTCAGGTCTTGCTCTACCAATATTTCCAAGGCTACACTGAGCTAAAAAAAATATAATAAATAATAATAATACAACCCCGATTCCAAAAAAGTTGGGACAAAGTACGCATTGTAAATAAAAATGGAATGCAATGATGTGGAAGTTTCAAAATTCCATATTTTATTCAGAATAGAACATAGATGACATATCAAATGTTTAAACTGAGAAAATGTATCATTTAAAGAGAAAAATTAGGTGATTTTAAATTTCATGACAACAACACATCTCAAAAAAGTTGGGACAAGGCCATGTTTACCACTGTGAGACATCCCCTTTTCTCTTTACAACAGTCTGTAAACGTCTGGGGACTGAGGAGACAAGTTGCTCAAGTTTAGGGATAGGAATGTTAACCCATTCTTGTCTAATGTAGGATTCTAGTTGCTCAACTGTCTTAGGTCTTTTTTGTCGTATCTTCCGTTTTATGATGCGCCAAATGTTTTCCATGGGTGAAAGATCTGGACTGCAGGCTGGCCAGTTCAGTACCCGGACCCTTCTTCTACGCAGCCATGATGCTGTAATTGATGCAGTATGTGGATTGGCATTGTCATGTTGGAAAATACAAGGTCTTCCCTGAAAGAGACGTCGTCTGGATGGGAGCATGTGCTGCTCTAGAACCTGGATATACCTTTCAGCATTGATGGTGTCTTTCCAGATGTGTAAGCTGTCCATGCCACGCGCACTAATGCAACCCCATACCATCAGAGATGCAGGTTTCTGAACTGAGCGCTGATAACAACTTGGGTTGTCCTTCTCCTCTTTAGTCCGAATGACACGGCATCCCTGATTTCCATAAAGAACATCAAATTTTGATTCGTCTGACCACAGAACAGTTTTCCACTTTGCCACAGTCCATTTTAAATGAGCCTTGGCCCAGAGAAGATGTCTGCGCTTCTGGATCATGTTTAGATACGGCTTCTTCTTTGAACTATAGAGTTTTAGCTGGCAACGGCGGATGGCACGGTGAATTGTGTTCAGAGATAATGTTCTCTGGAAGTATTCCTGAGCCCATTTTGTGATTTCCAATACAGAAGCATGCCTGTATGTGATGCAGTGCCATCTAAGGGCCCGAAGATCAGGGGCACCCAGTATGGTTTTCCGGCCTTGACCCTTACGCACAGAGATTCTTCCAGATTCTCTGAATCTTTTGATGATATTATGCACTGTAGATGATGATATGTTCAAACTCTTTGCAATTTTACACTGTCGAACTCCTTTCTGATATTGCTCCACTATTTGTCAGCACAGAATTAGGGGGATTGGTGATCCTCTTCCCATCTTTACTTCTGAGAGCCGCTGCCACTCCAAGATGCTCTGTTTATACCCAGTCATGTTAATGACCTATTGCCAATTGACCTAATGAGTTGCAATTTGGTCCTCCAGCTGTTCCTTTTTTGTACCTTTAACTTTTCCAGCCTCTTATTGCCCCTGTCCCAACTTTTTTGAGATGTGTTGCTGTCATGAAATTTCAAATGAGCCAATATTTGGCATGAAATTTCAAAATGTCTCAATTTCGACATTTGATATGTTGTCTATGTTCTATTGTGAATACAATATCAGTTTTTGAGATTTGTAAATTATTGCATTCCGTTTTTATTTACAATTTGTACTTTGTCCCAACTTTTTTGGAATCGGGGTTGTAATAATAATAATAATAATAATAATAATAATAATAATAATAATTTACACAATATTTTATTCTGTTTTTTACATGATTCGAAGTTCTATATAATAATATAATGCTTTAACCAATCTCTTTGTAATTTCTTTCTTCGTCGAATCAACTTCATGTTCATTCTTTAATGAAAATCAACATGATTGGCTTCAAATCAAAATACAATCAACATAAAACAAATCACTGTAGGTGTGATTACATCAAGTTATGTGTCTGTGGTTACAGATGCATATAAAATGATGACAATTCATACAAAAACGATTTTGGTGACTTAAAATTATGGAATAGAAAGAAAGAATAAATGAATTTGTATTGGTAAATGGGCTGGTAGGGGCAGCACGGTGGTTGCCTCACAGCAAGAAGGTTCTGGGTTCGAGCCCAGTAGCCGACAGGGGCCTTTCTGTGTGGAGTTTGCATGTTCTCCCCATGTCTGCATGGGTTTCTTCCGGGTGCTCTGGTTTCCCCCCACAGTCCAAAGACATGCGGTTAAGTTAACTGGCTACCCTAAATTGTTCATAGATGTGAATACCGTATGTGTGTGAATGGTTGACAGGAGTAAAGGCAATGGGAAACCACTAATGTAATCCTTCCCTAGAAACTTGGACCTGCCATCAGGCAGAACACTGCTATAAGACAGATCCATGGATTGCTCTGAGCATTGCACACCAACGTGAAGCAGAACCTCCCCCTGTAGGGCTAAAGTACAGGCCTGTGTGTGAGCGGAAGGGATCTTGTGGACCCACAGCAGCAGCAGGTCACCTTAAACACATAGTGCGAACTTTTCCCCTGGCTGCTATTTGCACTTTTTTTTTGTAATGAATTGTCAGGATCAGTAGTGCAGACAGTTTAGTTTGCACAAGGTTAAACAGTAGCCTGATCTTACCAAACCATCCTCATTCATGAAAATTCCTACCTGGCTCAATCGTTCAGTTTTACACTCTGTACCTTGTCACACTGGTGCTGATGTTTGTTTTAGGGAGAGTTTACTTTTAATTTGTTGTGCTTATTCTACTATCTATAGCTATAGTAATATTCAGTAATATACAATCAATCATGCCATAGACTACTCAGCAGAAACTCCAGTAACAATCACCTGTTAAAGTCAGAGTCGATAGATGGCGCTCTATAATAATATTAGGATACCCTATACACTCTTTAGGGTGTCTTACACTGAAAGGATAACAAATAACACCATTATGGAAAGAATAAACACCAAACCAGTGATACTAAGTAGGATAATCATGAAGGAGCTGTGCTACTATGGACATATCTCCAGAGACTATAATTCCCTAGAGAGATATGTCCTAGAAGGACAAGCTGAAGGCAGATGCTCCAGAGA
The DNA here is from genome assembly GCF_027579695.1 of Neoarius graeffei. Taxonomy (NCBI): domain Eukaryota; kingdom Metazoa; phylum Chordata; class Actinopteri; order Siluriformes; family Ariidae; genus Neoarius; species Neoarius graeffei. The sequence goes on along the minus strand of NC_083583.1, from coordinate 17,073,905 downwards.
CAGACAAAGGCTAACATGGATGGATAACATCTGGAAGTGGACTAGCCTCACTCCACAGGAGGCAAAAAGAAAGACCACTGACAGGTCCAAATGGAGGAAAACGGTCTCCGAAGCTCTAGAAGAGTATGGAATAAGATGATGATGATGATACACTCTTCAGAGTTAGAGGTACCAAACTGGCCTGAATTTCCCAAAAGCATAGTAGCACAAAGATCATCATTAAATGGTAGAGCAAGCAGCAAAATGAACACTCTCTCTCCTAGTTAAGATGCTCTTAGCCTTAAGAGGCTTTTGGGAAACCCACCCCTGTACTTTTCCTTGTCACTGGAGTGGTACCATCAAGACTACACATTTTGCATCTGGAATATGTATTTTTTAAGTGGAAATATGAGTGTACCTTGAATAATTTAAGACACAATTGAACCTCATGAACCACTCCATTCATCCTGATCAGGGTCATGGTGGATTTGTACTGAAATTTGAACATGTCTGAAACACTGGACATGATACAGTAATACATCCTGGATGGGATGTGAGTCCATCACAGGGCACATGTGCCCACTTGTTCACACCATGTTAGCCAATCCATCCACTGGTATGTTTTGGGAGGTGGGTGGAAACCGGAGAACCCAAAAGGGTCAGCACACAGACATGAGGAGAACATTCAGAGAAACTTTGCATAGACAGTAATCCAAGCCCAGGCTCGAACCTTGGTATGTGAGGCAGCTGTGCCACCTTAAGGACCAATGATGTACCTTTAAAGTTTCACTCAAAAAGCAAATTAAAGGTACGCAACATGAACTTTCCCAGTTTAAAAAAAAATGCATAACTTGGGACTAAGCAGGGCAGTGGGACAGTCTTTGTTTCGACAAAGAAGCATCTATGTCAAAAAAACATCTTTGTCTTTCCTCCATAACAGATGAATAGTGTAGTTAGCCTGATGATTGTATCGCCATGACTGTATTGATGGTCGTCGGCTGTCCGTTGCTAGAGATGATGACTGCTTCATTAGGATGTGCAGAAACACAGATGGGCTGCGAGACTGGCACCAGAGCGCACCAGACTTATTCGCCTTTCCTAATGAAGTGCCTTGCACAGTAAGGTAAGACAAACGATGTCATGACCCCATCGTGTTGTCTCTCTGGACCTCCAGACCTGATGCCAAGTGGTGCACAAAAGTGCCACAGACCTGACAGGTATGGAAGTTGCCCCACAGTGACAACTGACTTGCCGAGTGATGCCATCTGTTGGCCATTTGAGTGGCTCTTCCGCATGTCATCAGGTGGTGCGCCATTGACCCTGTTGGGTTCATCTGCCACATTGCACTGAAAAGCGACCTGCTGCCAGCACCTTATTAGTGATATACTATTTAACCCCAGCTAGAATCCAAGCAGGTGCTACCACTCTGGGTAGCAATGGTGATTTAGCAGACCTGGGAGCAATGGTGATTAAGGGGTGACTCCACTTTTCCCAGTACTCAAGTCCTCCCGGACCTGAGACTCACTATCGGTTGCAGTTTAAAGTCATACGCAAGTCTAATTGTATTGATTGACTGTATTGCTCGATAGATACCTCACCCCTTTCAGAAAGGCTAGAGTAATGCCATCGACACTTCTGTGGTATAAAGTACATGTGGGTGTGAAACTTTTTGTTTCACTCCTTCCGACTTTGAAAGATATTCTAACCAATCCCGCCTCATCCAGCAGACAGTCTGACCTTTCTTTGCCCATGAACTTTGTGTCTGACTGTCCACTCGTGCCTGCATGTGAGTAAAAACCAAACTGTAATCCCAGTTCTCCTGCACACCTCTAACACAGCAGAGGCTGCCATATACACCTTTAGGACTTGCCAGTGTCTAGCCGTCCTCAAAGAAACGTATTTTGAGAATCGAGCACTGTACCAGATCCACCCGATGGCGTGCACACCATTCAGAACAGGCCTTCCACCTCTGCCAAGTAGAACCACAAGTGGCAATGTGCTGCAACATGCCAAACCTCTCCCAGATGCCACACCCCTGGGTGTATGCATCTTAAAAGTACATCTGCAGCACCTTTGTATTTCCCCATAGCAAATAATTAGACAAAAACCACCGTCTTTATTCTGAACAAGAAAGTAAGTTTAATGGAATCCCTTGTTTTGAGTCACAACGTCTACCACTTCAATAGCATCTCTGTCCAAGAGAGAACAAATCTCTTGGGTTGCTGAGCTCTGAAACTGACAAGACCCTGGGCACAGAAAAAGAGGCAGGGGAAAATCTGAAATTTTTGTTGTTTGGATATTGTTATCAGGCCTCATTGATCTGATGTAGTTGGGTAGAAAATTGCCATCCATTATGACTATCCTATTCTGAACTTACAGAGCTTCCAAATTGACCCTTTTTGTGAAAAAAAATCTTGCTTCAAAAGCACACTAAAGGTTGGAACTCTCTTACTGACACTTTTTAGGGTCCAGCTGTAAGCTCATAGCCCACTTTTGAAAAGCTTGTAGCTGCTTCCCAGAAACTTACGACTGATTCAAGCCCTTGGAAAGCATCCTTTGGAAAGTTCTTATGTTCTGGGGCAATGGGGACTTAAGAGTAATAAGAGTCAAATGATATGAACTAATCCTGCTTGGTCCTTATCTGACAACCTTATGAAAAAGGATTGTTTTTAAGATCCAGGTTAATCCTCTCAAATCTAGAAATAGATGAAAACCATCATTCATGTTTTGAAGAAAAAAAATTGAGTAGGACCCCTTGGTTTTGATTTACCTTTTCAATTATAGCTTTGGGACCAAAAGGTTGCCAGTTTGGTTCTCGGTACCAGCAGGAATGGCTAAAGTGCCCTTGAGCAAAGCACCTAACCCCCAACTGCTCACCAGGCTGCTCTGGGTATATTGTATGTCACTAAGGATAAGAGCATCTGCTAAATGCCATTAATGTAATGTAATTGTGGCTCCATCAGGGAACAAATGGCTTGGTTTAGAGCAACAAATTTGCTGGGGTCGGAACTCAACAAGGCCCTCTTCCCCCAAAACAGGGTGTTTTTCCTACCTGGTACAGGACCCACATTAGAACTATCAGAACCCACTGATCTGATGTAGTCACTCCAGCGGGTGATGTTTTCAGCGGTAATGTGTCCCATCACCAGTTATTGTGCCCCTTCAGTGTCTATTGGAATATGAAGTGAAATGAAAGTCTTTTGAACAAGTTTGCTATACAAGAAGGTACAGGCAGCCAAACTGAATACTATACGATACACAAACAAGCATTTTACAAACACATGGGATTTTTTTTTTTACCTACACATTAAAGGTAGACTGCCTTTCAGATTTTTCAAGTGTATGTCATAAAAATAATTTTCCCTGACACCCAATTATTTTTGTTTAGTGGACCGAAAGCTACTGAATTCAAATCACAGACTTCCAATCTGGGGTGGAGCTCGGGTATTGTGTCGGGGGGGGTGGGAGATGTTTGAGCCCCCCTCCCCCCCAATCTTTCTCTCCATTTACAAGCACCGGATTTAAACTTCCTTATCATATTTGCTCATTTATTCATAACCGCGGCCATCCGAACGTTGCTTGCGGTTAACCACTTGCTTTGAACCAAAGATTCTAGAGCACCCTGTAGGGTTACGTTCTGGAGGGCAATGGCGCATTTTATAAACAAAATGTTAAACAGACAAAAACTATGCCCAACCCACCCTACATAATATATTTTTATTGAACAATTTTGTTGTAAATAATTCCGAATGGACATGTAGTCAATAAACTGTATTTAAAAAAAAAAATCCCGACCAGTGGGGACCCACCCTAGCGGTGAGGCCCCGGATTGTTCGCGCCACAGCCCCCCCCCCCCCCCCCCCCCCCCCAAATCTCCGCTACTGCTTCCAATTTTCTTAGTTTTTTTTCCTAATAGAACAATTAATGAATGTAGGGTCATGTGGCCCTAAATTCTCCGCTATTTTTTCCTGCTTCACCATGACCCAATTAAAGATACTACGTCATGCATCACGTGGTGGGCTTTCCCTGTTTGTGCAAGGCATTGTGGGATACAAATTTGAAACAGGAGAGAAAAATGGAGGACGTGAGTGTGTGAATGAAATGTGAAAGCCCGATTACAGTAACAGAAAGCGAGAAGAAAACACATTATGTTTTGAAGGAAAGGAAACGCAGGACCAAACTAATAAACATCGGGGGTCAGCGAGCACCTCAGTGTGATCAGCTGTTCGTTTAGTGACAAAATGATGTAACTGTCAGTGCGCAGTCAAGGTAACCCTGCGTACCGTATGTGCACACGGATGGCTGCTTCCTCTGTCTGCTTGACTGGGCGAAGCGAGCAATTTCATGCACATTATTTGCTCAGGAATCCCCTCTAATTAAATAACTTCTCAGCCACAGAATGGCCTGATATTTTGTGAGATATTACAGAAATAAACATATATCACAATGACCAAATTTCAGAGGGAACTAAATTTCACCAATTTTATGAAATCGAAAGGCCGTCTAGCTTTAAATGTTCTTGAAGATTTCAATGGACAGGTAAGGGTTCTAAGCCTCCTTAAAGGCTTTATTTGAAATCCTATCTGATAGCGAAACATTCTTTTATAGGGTTCAACATAAAACTTTTAGGGCTTCCCACAGAGGAACAACCAAAGAACCCTTACAGGTCCAAATTTTTCTCAGGGTGTACTACTTCCACCAATGCGTAATGGTTTAATTAGGTTATCAAACATAAATTTCACTGGCCACTGAGGTTTTCCCAAGAGATGTATTATGTCATTGTATTCATTCATGGTCCCAAGGCTGAGTCATTTCCTTTGCTGGAAATATCAATTATTTAACTGAAAACAGCTGATTATTTCATCAACCAGTGACATCATGCATTATTTGGAGCTTGATTTTTGGTGCTAGTTTGAAATACTAAGTGTCTCGACCTTATCTCAGCCACAGTGTTGCCCTATGCTGTCACTGCAGAATCTCACTAATGCAGACAAAGACAGTCCATTGCATTTCTTCACACATTTCTATAGACTGCTTTCATTGTTCAGCCTCTTCCTTCTCATGATCTCAGTCCATTCATGAAAAATGTTAGCCCTCTCCGATCACACGGAGACCTTGGAATACAATCTGTCTATTTGTAATCCCTTGTGCAATAATGTTCTGTTGTATCAAAGGTTATGTTGGGTGTATTTCCTGTCAATGTTGCGTTCTAATGAGCCATAATGCCAAGTGGCAAATAAACGCATGATCATGTTGTAGACGATGTTGCTTGGTATCTTATGGGATACGTATCTGCTGGGATACATTTGGAGGTCTTGAACAAACGGCAGTGCATTAGAGTATGCCATAGCGATATAGTAATGTCAAAAGATCATCTTTAAAATAAACAGTCAAATGGGATGTTTACTTTTGGGTCGATATTTGTGGGTCAAACATTTGATGAAATTTCTGAGACCCTGCTTTTTAAACAGGACAAATGCCTTTTAAGCCAGACAGGTTTTTTTCCATATAGAATATAAAAAAAAATGTATATTAAAAAAAACATACGGAAATGCTTTAGCTGTTGGCTGTTTTTTTTCTTTTCTTTTTTTGTTTGCTTTTTTTAATCAGTGATAGAAGGAGCCTTACAAATGTTTATTTGTAATGTGCTCCAGACCTTTTTTGCAAAAAAAGAAAGAAAGAAAAAGAAACAAACAGCTGCTTCACCATTCTTTTTAGCCCTACATGATCCTAATCTTTGAGTTGGAAGATTGTTTCTCAGACTTTCAGAGATGTATGAAGGTGCTAACGCATTAAAAGATTTCAAAATGAGACATAACGAGTTGTATAGACAATTTTAAAGGAAACAGGCAGAAGGGCAGTCAAGCGATGCTGAATCTGCTCTAGTATGATGATCTTCTTTTCTACCATGCATTCTCTTTTCTGCTCTTGCATTTTACGCAAGTCATATAAGGTATGAACCAAACTGTGGACTCCTCAATTGTAAAAATCACGTACTGCGTTTAATGGGAGAATATATTCCTCATATTAATAAATGACTCAAACATGCAGTGCACATAAATACAAGGTTCTAAATAGGTCTAAGAAGTTCACAAGTTCAAGAGGTAGCCTATGCCTTTAAGGCCACCTTGTAAGCAAACAAATGTCTGTCTGTTGCCCTCTTGTGGAAATCTGAGTCAGATCACGGTGGCATATAACCTCACATCACACTGATCAAAAAAACCCCAGGTATAATAGTGTTTCTACTATTCCATACACACTTATTCATCCTGCTGTACATCTCATTGTGTTCATTGACTAGACCCACATGCACACTCAGCAGACTGTCTGTGTAGGCTGTTAAGGGACTGATTAGGCCTCTGATTTGCTTGCATGTTCCGCCACCAATGCCTCATCAGGGCTGTGTATGCAGGCACTCAGCGTTCACTTTGAAGCTCGAAACCGTGTTTTGACTATGATGTGTCTTGTTCTGCATTGTGCTCTGATCGACTTTGTTGGTGCTACTTTGATTAAAACCACGTGAAAGCCTCTCTCTCTCTCTTTCTCTCTCTTGCTCTCTTTAAAGTGCCTAAGCTAATGGCTGTCAGGATTACTGCCAAATTCAGGGTGCTTTATTTGCTCTTCCAGCTCTTTTAATGTCTTGCATTCATTCGTGTTTTTGCACTTACTTGTTTGTGTTCGAGCTAAAACCACCACCCTCTTTCTTGATCATCTATCTTTCCTGAGAAACGCTTCATTCCAAACCCAAAAGGAAAACTGTAAGACGTACAGTATTTACAATCTCATTAGAAGAATATTAGCTTTTAATAACAACATCAATGGCTGTGTTTTGTTGACCAGGTCACCTGTGAGTTCAAGTTCAAGTTCCCAAGGGAAAGCCGTGCTATCAAAGCTGTTTGGGAGTTTCGGGGATCTGCCTCCTTGCCCGGAGATGTCATGTGGAAAGTGACTGGCAGGCCTGCTCCAACCCCGACAACAGCCAGCTGCATGATTACAGGGAAAGGCTCCATGTTGTTTCCCCTGCCCTAATGCCCCAGCTCTAAGCACAGTTCGAAGTGAATGAGCTGGTTTGGATGTTCACAACCATTTGAAGTGCTTTGTCTTTGCGAGCAAACATCTGGAGTGTCCCAGACAGACACCTCGCAGCTGGCCCTACAAAGAGAGAGCAAGGTAAAAACACTCTAAATACAGCCCTCGGGCTGTGCTACCAGAGATATCGGTATCCCTCTCCTCTGTGTCTGCAACAACATGCAAAAACACACCTCACTGTGACCAGCAGTGGCTGCAGTCTGAACAATACCACATTACATATGCACAAACTAAGGGTGTTATGAAAAATTTATCATACAAGTACCGTAGAACCCAATATTATGGTTCAAGTGTGAAATAATTTGCTTAAAGAAATGATAAAGCAGGCATTTTAAGAAAAAAAAGTCTGCATTTTTTTTTTATTTGTTCCTGATATGTTTATTTTACAGGGGTCGCAGGCGAGCTGGAGCCTATCCCAGCTGACTACGGGCGAAAGGCGGGGTACACCCTGGACAAGTCGCCAGGTCATCGCAGGGCTGACACATAGACACAGACAACCATTCACACTCACATTCACACCTACGGTCAATTTAGAGTCACCAGTTAACCTAACCTGCATGTCTTTGGACTGTGGAGGAAACCGGAGCACCCAGAGGAAACCCACGCGGACATGGGGAGAACATGCAAACTCCGCACAGAAAGGCCCTCGCCGGCCACGGGGCTCGAACCCGGACCTTCTTGCTGTGAGGCGACAGCGCTAACCACTACACCACCGTGCCGCCCTATTTTAAAATCAAGAAATAGAAATATGTCTTGTGACACAATTATCGAAACCAGTATATATCTATCATCACATTAACTGTATATCTAATTCAGTTCTCCTTATAACAGGTTTCCTTTTATTCCAATATACACTCACTATCCACTTTAATAGGAACACCTGTACACCTGCTCATTTATGCAATTATCCAATCTGCCAATCATGTGTCAGCAGTGTAAAGCATAAAATCATTCAGATACAGGTCAAGAGCTTTAGATTAATGTTCACACTGAACACGACAAGAGATTACACAGAACGGTCCAAAAAACCCAGCAAGATCTGTAGGCAGAAACACCTTGTTGATGAGAGAGGTCAGAGGAGGAAGGCCAGACTAATGTAAGCTGACAGGAAGGCTACGGTAATGCAAATAACCACTCTTTACAACTGTGGTGAGCAGAAAAGCATCTCAGATCAGACAGCGCATTGAAGTTTGAGGTGGATGGGGTACAACAGCAGAAGATCACATTGTGTTCGACTCCTATCAGCCGAGAACAGTTGGCACAGACTCGTCCCCTGGTCTTTTTCCAATCTTCACTTATTTAGTTTTGATGAACCTGTGGCTATTAACTAAAGTTTTGGACCTGTATCTGCATGATTTAATGCATTGCTGCCACATTATTGGCTATTTGAATAATTGCATAAATAAGCAGCTGTACAGGTTTTCCTGATAACGTGGAGATAACAAAACTCGAACAGATGCAAAACAATTGATTTGTCATTTGTGGTCAGTAGAAGAGAGCAACTGGACTTGCTTGAAGATTCTTGAAAACGTTTCACCTCTCATCCGAAAGGCTTCCTCAGTTCTGTCTGACTAATAGGGAGTATCAAGTATTTATCCTCTCATGGATCATCATAGAATCTGAATCAGAATTCTGATGGCTGCATTGTAGGTGGCTGATAAAAGATGTCTTAGACACCCACCTCTGTTCAGTGATGGTCGTTCCAGGTTGACAAAAATGAACGATCCTCTAAGATGTCTGCCAGTTTTCTAGAAGTCCTCTCATACTCCCGCACCAGTCGAAGGGAACTCATCCCAAAGTGCATAGAAACATGTCTGTGAAGATTCTCAGTCATCCAGGTACATAGTAATCTTCGACTGGTGCAGGAGTATGAGAGGACTTCCAGAAAACTGGCAGACATCTTAGCCAGAGAGGATCATTTCATTTTTGTCAACCTGGAACGACCATCACTGAACAGAGGTGGGTGTCTAAGACATCTTTTATCAGCCACCTACAATGCAGCCATCAGAATTCTGATTCGGATTCTATGATGATCCATGAGAGGATAAATACTTGATACTCCCTATTAGTCAGACAGAACTGAGGAAGCCTTTCAGATGAGAGGTGAAACGTTTTCAAGAATCTTCAAGCAAGTCCAGTTGCTCTCTTCTACCAACCACAGATTACTATGTACCACGGGCGCAGATAGAGGGGGGGGGACGGGGGGGATTCGTCCCACCCAGATTTAAATTCACCTCGTTCGGTCCCCCCCACTTATAGGGAGGAAAAAACGTCTATGCTGTCTTTCTTTGCATAAGGCAAACCTCACGGAAAAATCAAAAGGCTAATTACCATTCGGTTTATTGAGGTGCACAGCAGTACATACATAGTTGCAACTGCGCAGACTGCACAGGTTGCGAGCTCGAGCTTGGTTGCTTTGGTTACCCACAACAAGTTTGACAGGCATATCGGGGACAGCTCCTTCTAGTTCAGGACCCCAACACGGAATGATGAAGTGTGCCAAAAGGCAGAAAACGATTGCATCATTTTTTCAAAAAAGAAAAGACTGTAAGTAAACTGTGCCTTACTTTATCATATCACCTTGCAATTTTTTGATAGTCTGTTCAAAGTAATGTTGTAGTGAAAGTAAAATCGTACGGAGTAGAGAAGCCTTTCTGGTAGCCTCCTTCTTTCGGTGGCAGCCTGTAGATACAGTGCTCAGAAGGCAGTTTTAATGTTTAATCTGGCGTTCCCTGCCATAATTTCAGCGAGCATATTGTTTCATAAGGAAACTTTGCGAAGAGTTGTTGACTGACTGCTGCTCACGCAACATACAGGCATAGTTAGAAAGTCAGGATGCACTGGTTTACACTTTACACACACACACGTAGCCCAGCCTCTCGCTATGTTTAACAGTTGGAACTTAGCGGTTTTAAAACTAGTTTTGCAGTTTTGCAATTTCTGTGCGTGATGATAATGTGTAAACTTTGGATTTCCATAGGCTATGTTAAAATGTTATCATTGTCCTGGCCTGCAGGTAGTTCCTGGTGATGGCAGTGAGGGAGGTGAAATAACATGTATACACACTACCGTTCAAAAGTTTGAGGTCACCCAGACAATTTTGTGTTTTCCATGAAAAGTCACACTTTTATTTACCACCATAAGTTGTAAAATCAATAGAAAATATAGTCAATACATTTTGCTGGCCATTTTGGCATTTAATCGACCCCACAAATGTGATGCTCCAGAAACTCAATCTGCTCAAAGGAAGGTCAGTTTTATAGCTTCTCTAAAGAGCTAAACTGTTTTCAGCTGTGCTAACATGATTGTACAAGGGTTTTCTAATCATCCATTAGCCTTCTGAGGCAATGAGCAAACACACTGTACCATTAGAACACTGGAGTGATAGTTGCTGGAAATGGGCCTCTATACACCTATGGAGATATTGCACCAAAAACCAGACATTTGCAGCTAGAATAGTCATTTACCACATTAGCAATGTATAGAGTGTATTTCTGATTAGTTTAAAGTGATCTTCATTGAAAAGAACAGTGCTTTTCTTTCAAAAATAAGGAAATTTCAAAGTGACCCCAAACTTTTGAACGGTAGTATATATATATATATATATATATATATATATATATATATATATATATATATACACAAAATGGAATCATTTGCTGACAGCTCAGTCCCCCTCAGTTTAAAAATCCTATCTGCGCCCCTGCTATGTACCTGGATGACTGAGAATATTCACAGACAAATTGATTTGTCACTTTTTTTGAAACTTTTAAAAATATTTTACAAGATGTACAAATGAAACAGGGATTGGAATCAAGGAACTTCACCATCAGCTGGGAGTTTGAGTTTTCATTTCCTGGAGTATGCACAAATTTTACACCTTCTGAATTTGTATAATTTGTATATTAACAATCAATGGATATTAGCCTTATTATTTTCTTATAAATATATATATTTTTTATTTTATGCTTTTGGATGATATCCGGTTGCTTATTAAAGGTTAAGAGCATAACTAATGAACTAATGGATGTAACAAATGTATCTACTGTGATTGCACACCGTATATTGTTTTTGATATTTTTTAAATGGCAATCTATGAGTGTGTTAAGGAGTTAGGCATAGGATTGAGCGCAGCACAGGCGATGTCGTTCAAGGGTGGAGCAGGTGCTTGGTGGTGGTTACTTGTCGTCCAGGCCAGGTGTGGGAATTTGAATTCATGCATGAGGCTGATTTGCTTCAGTTGAGCTCAGCCCATCCCCCAGTTATGTTCATCTTTTCAACATCCTTGTTGCTATTTTCTGTCACAAGGCATTCACTGGAAAAAGATTTTCCAATTTCAATTTCTGTTCTTATTATATTATATAATTCAGTAATTTGAAATATCATTAACTGTTTATATATATATATATATATATATATATATATATATATATATATATATATATATATATATATATATATATATATATATAATATAGTGTGCGTGTGTGTGTGTGTGTGTGTGTAAAAATAAAATTAACTAATTAATGAGAATATATACAAAATGACAGGTGGATAGAGAGGTGTGTGTGTGTGTGTGTGTGTGTGTGTGTGTGTGTGTGTGTGTGTGTGTGTGTGTGTGTGTGTGTGTGTGTAAAAATTCATTCATTCATTCATTAATGAGAATATATGCAAAATGACAGATAGATAGATAGATAGATAGATAGATAGATAGATAGATAGATAGATAGATAGATAGATAGATAGATAGATAGATAGATTAAAGTTTAGTTTCAACTATATCAGCTCAAAGATATTAATATATTCTGTATTACAATAAACAAAACAGAACTGTCTTTGATTGGATTTAATAGAATCTAAACTTTAATAAACTTAAGCATAGCTTAAAGACAGTTATAAACCACTAAAGACAGTTCAGATCACTTGCTGTTAATTCATAATCATCAGTTAAGGATCATCTGTTTGGGATTTTTTAACTGTTATATTCTTTTATTTTATTCATTAATAGGGAATTTAATCCTTTTAAAAATTTGAGAACCAGCATAAACCTGCTTAACGATAGATAGATAGATAGATAGATAGATAGATAGATAGATAGATAGATAGATAGATAGATAGATAGATAGATAGATAGATAGATAGATAGATAGATAGATAGAAAGCCTTGTCTCCTACTTTGATGATGGCTGTTTCTTCTGTAATCATATCATCCCTATTTTTACCTTGACATCGGAAATGATGCCGAATCGGAAAACCAGTCCAGTAATTGAGGCCACCCACAGATGGAGACTGAAACCTACATGAGAAGCCCCCATCATTACAGATCATTTCAATGGGATGAAATAAGTTTGGGGGGGATAGAATTATTTACAGGCATGATACCATATACCATGAAAAAAATGTTTAATTTCACAGCAACACATAAAGATCATATGACAGTCTTACACAAATAAATAAATAAATACCAATTACAAAGCTTCTATTCTTTCATGACGGCTGTATATAAAAATGAAGCCTAGACCAGAGATCTGAGCATCACTGATCTGAGTCAGTGGTTAACCTAAATTTGAATGTTCAGTTCTAACAGTATGCACTGATTTTACTATGGAACGAGAAAATCAACGATTTATTGATAACATTTTTATATGGAATGATGTAAAGGCTGAAACCCTACTACAAGTGATGTGACTAAGTACTATGTCTAAACTATAAACTATATCTAATATTACTATCTCCCTAAGAATACGTGCCATATTTTGTGACAGTAGGTGGTGTGTGTGTGTATGTGTGTGTGTGTACATATATATATATATATATATATATATATATATATATAAAATGTGTGTGTGTGTGTGTGTGTGTATTAGATAAACACTAGCAACTCCATTTCCCCCAACATCTGCCTGAGCTCTTTGGGAGTACCAATCACCGACTAGTCAATTAGCAGACACTGCACTTCCTGTTAGCAAACGCATCATTGTGAGCTGTTTCAGCCATCAGGGTGTCTTGTGAAGTCTTTGTGCTAGAGAACTTGAAAGGCCTGTTGTGATATAAAGGCATTTTCGAGGCCAAACTGTTTAGTGGAGAAGAGGCACTTGAGAGGCGGTTGGAAGTTTATTTGGTTGACAGATGACGGAGTTGACGCAGGTAGGTGGAACAGGGCAGCTATTTTAAGGGGGGCCTTTACAACCCTCATACATTCCGTTTATTGGAGCAGAAAGCTGTCATTCTTTCAGGCAATGACAGAGCTCCATTTAGCTCCAGCTCATGGCCAAGAATACTTGTGTATTAAGTGACCACACCTGTCTCCGTTTGCCTGCTCCTTTGTTGTGGCAAGATGTTTATTTGAATAGAAGCTTTTTGGATGTTGTGGCTTCACCGGCACTATCAAAAGAACCTTTTGGAAGCCATTTCTCTGGCTCGATATGGATCACGAGAATGTTAATGAATCTGTGATCTTCGAACTCAGCAGTCATGATCTACATTTTTAATAAAGTGTACCTAATTACGTTTCCACTCTGACCTCAATTCAGATTTAAACAGTTACGTGGTTTTGATGCTTCTGTAGTCAGTCAAGTCAACTATCAGAGTCCTGTTGACCCTAGATCTATTTCTGTTGTCCATTTGGTGACAAGAGCTGACATTAAAATGACAGAGAGACTTCGGAGCTTTGCAGGGATTTCTATATGCTGATCTTTGTAAATAGAGACAAGCCAGCCAGCTTGTACACCCTTGTGCTGAAATATCTTTAATCAGAAAGAGAGATCTGGTTTGTAAATGTCATCTCTATTGTGCTTGTTGTCTAAAGAAACTGTTTTGGACTTAATACACCACTTGTTGTCATAAAGTGTGTGTGTGTGTGTGTGTGTGTGTGTGTGTGTGTGTGTGTGTGTGTGTGTGTGTGTGTGTGTGTGTGTGAAGAATTAAAGAAAGTAAAGTTGCTGTAGAAGATTGGAATAATCCCTTCATTAGTCAACACTTTGAAAAAGGAAGGGCCCTCTCCAGCTCTCCTTTCAGGGAAGTGAATGCCTGGAAGGGCAGCGACTCGTTCCCTCCTGTACCCTCCCAGGCGTCTACTGCATGAATCTTTCTGAACTAAAGGGGGAGGATTACACTCCTGGGAGTGACCGTTTGGCCTGTAAAAGCCGCCCAATCTACAAACCAGGCCCTGGATGAAGTAAACAAAGGCAAGACAGTGACTTGGCACTGCTGTCCCTGCAGAAATGCTGCCCACGCATAGTCTAGCAGTGTCTGCAAGTGTATTTTTAGACTCACCAACAAACTTTTTTTCTATACTTAAACTCCAAAGTGGCCTATTCTTACTAATGTTTTATGTGACCAAAGACTATTGATGCCCAGTTAAGATGATGCTAGAGTAAGCCAGTTGTGGATGTGGTTTGTGGAAATGGGTTAAACCCTGCTTCTGCTCAGCCCTTCTTTTCATCTAAGGGGAGGCATTAAAAGAACACAGCTCTTTTTTTTTTGTTTGTTTTTTTGTTTTTTTGTTCTGAGCTTTATTAACTTCCACTTAAGTTAGGGTATTGTCATGTGCACAGCACATACATCACAATGTTGAACAGGAACTGTATAAAACTACAGACAACATTTGGTAAATGTCAACAAGGTTCAGAGCACACCACCACAGGACTCCACAGACAGTCCAACAGCTTGACCAGAGATGCACAAAAATGGCTGTTAAGGACTTGACATCAATAAAAATGAATTGTTTATTTCCATACTGTTCATATTTTTTGAAGTACAACTCATAAAAATGGACACTAGGCTTTTAGAGGTGGTTGTGGAGTGGCTGATTAGATTAGGAAATGATGCATTTCTGTTCATTCATCCTTGCTACCATCGGAGCGCATGGCCATGCTTGTTGATACTGCACACTTTTGGTTAAGCAAATCTAGTCCGGTTGATTTGTATCCGTTCCAGATCATAATGAGGGTCAGAGAAGTTATTTGCCTTCACTGAGCATCCAGCCAATTGTAAACAGTATCCACAATGATGCAAAACAGCTCCATTTGGAAAGAGGTTTGACACGGCTCTAGGAAACGATGAAGGAAGGAGAGGGAAATGGCTCCTCTGACACAACAACGTTTTCAGGTAAATCAAACAAAACGAATCATTCTACATGGTCAGGCAGAACAGAAACATGGATATTAGTAATGCAGAGGAATTATACAATGAAAAATAGTGGATTTCAACAAATACTGTAATACATATTCCTCTGATTCTTCCTCAAGATTTCTCAATAGATACGGCTGATAAAGATTTTCACAATCAAATCAGTCTAACAAGTGATTTTCATTCAAATTTGAACCTAATTACCAATCACAATCACCTCTATCAATCCAATCATCCACCTATCCCTATCCACGTTCACCATTTAACACAAAACATGTGGCTTACATTTAATTAAAGGACATTCTCAAATTATTTTCATGCTAATTTAAATGTTGTACCTGTGACAAATAAAAATAAGAATAAGGAATGCTTCACTTGAGACCATCTCAGTCAGTCCTAAATGGATTTGATGAACCTCTTTCTGTTATAGCAGTAAGCCTACTTCTCCTGAAACACCCAAACTAAAAAGCAGCCACTCGGCATTTCACCAATTACGCAATGTTCTATTTAACAAAATATATAAAGAAAAATATAGGGTTACCGGTCAAGCATATAGTGCAGTCTCACAGCTGTCTTCAAATATTTCCACCATGATTATCATTTCTAAAAGTAAATCACAGGGTAAAGATAGCTCAAACGTGACAAGGCGCAGCTAGTGGCCTTCCAGGACTTCAGCCGAGGGGCGATGCAGCAACAGGAAAAACATTTGCCGTCAGCAAAACTGGGAAGAGGAGTCTGTCGGTCAACAATGTTATGAGGTAGAGAATGACTGAAAGAGACACATGTCTCCTTTGAACTTATAAAAATTAATAACAAAAATGAATAAATAAAAGAATGAACCACAAAAAAACAACAAACAAAAGAAAAAAAGATGAAAATGAATAGACTATAGTGTTTCTCAACCCAACTATTCCTACATTAATGCTTTATCCCAGATCTGAACACACCTCTACCAATCAATCAAGAACACTGAATAGGTGGTACAAGTGTGCTGAGACCTCGGATCAAGCAACAGGTCCATCTAGAGGTCTTTGACGATTGAGATGGAAAACATTCAACACGATGGCCACATTTCATGTTCTTTTATCAATATCAGTATCATGAATACTTATTTTTGTAACGCTTCCCTGAACTCCACTATGGCCCATAATGTACCACAGGAAAGACCGAATTCAAATTGGTTTGTATGAAGTGGTCTGGATTTTACTTGAAGATACGTTACTCTATAGATCTGACAAAGATTGACAGCGGATAAGTTCAGAGTTCAGCCCCCCCACCCCACACACCCCACCCTGCCCCATTGGAGCAGAGCTAAAAACAGATTTGAGGGGTGTAGGACTTCAACAACCCACTTTCAGTGGCCGAGAGTAAGCCGATACTGTTTCACTTAGACCCCCAGAGCTCGGACATTGGACAATGGCTTCAGTGCGTAATACCATTGGGGTTGGTACAATTTCACAAGTCAAGAAACTTGAACTAATCCTGTATTCATGCTAATCCTGCAATTCACATATGCCACTTTGGAAGTCATGGATATGACTTGGACCATGTTCAAGTACTTATATCAAAACCATCTATAAGTGAAACAAAATGCATACAATCTCAGAAATAATTGGACCAAACTGATCTTTTGATTGTCGCTGGAGTGCTATCATCAAGCGGCATCGTTTGTATCATTAAGATGCATTATTATACATTTAAAAAAGGTACATAGTAGGCCTACCTGTACTCGAAAGACAAATCAAAGGTACACCAGGTACATCCCAGATACATACTAAAGGTACAAATGTGACAATGATAAGTACAATTTGGTGCATTTATTTCTGAGACTGTAGATGCTGTAAGGTTTTCCCAGTGATTTTCTTTGTCTAGCATCTCCCAGTTCTTCACTGTTGGGGGAAAAAAAATCAATAATTAGACTACACCTAGTTGCAGCATCACAACTTATAGCCAGTACTAAGCTTAATTATAATAATAAATGTCTCCAAGTCATATTGATGAGTTCTTACGTGGGCGTAATTCATAATTCTGCTCATTTTACTCCAACATAAGGATATGCCCAAAACGCATACTAAACAGTAGGTCAAAATAGTAGCTTACGCGCGCCAATTTTCACGCATGCGCAGTTGTGCTTTGGTGTGGTTATATGCGTTTATGGACGTAGTCTAAGATTTAGGACACTTTCTTTTCCCGGGATAAAACATCCAACACTCCTCTGCTTCATCTTCAAAAGTTAAAAAGAAATAAAAGTAAATTTTAAAAAAATGAACAGTGCAAAAAAATCCATAATGAAGTTAATTGTAGGAATTTCAGGTATTAAACACTCGGTAGCAGCAGAAAGGATAAATAAAAAAATAAAAGAAAATCAAATCAAATAACAAATAAATTATAAAAGTGTTTTTTTCACACATAGAAAGATGTTGTTTAAAAGGAAATATAAAACAAACGATTATAAATAGGCTAATATACATAATAATAATAATAATAATAATAATAATAATAATAATAATAATAATAATGCGATACACTTGACCTCGTGTGTAAGATTTGTAGAAAGTGCATCGTCCACGTTTCCCCCCCGCATTGACTGCATGTGTTGTGCTTTCATTCTTCTCGTGTTCGTTTAGATTCTCGGTAAGAAATGTGTCACGGTCATTGCTGTTGACACTCGGTTGCCTTTTTTTGTTTTGCCTGTCCTGCTCAGTCCCATGTACATGCCCGGGTAGGCCACAGACTCGTACGCGTTGTAGTTGTTCGCCAGGAGCCTCTCTCGAAATTTGCACTCGTCGGTGAACTGCGCCTGAGACACAAAAAGGAGGAGGAAAAAGGGTTGGGACAATATACATCTCATTCTGTGTATATTATAATCTAAACAAAACCATCATTTTGTCCTCTTTAAGCGAGAGCATTAAATTAATCAGCTTAACAAATATGATGTTTTAATTGTTATGCCGCACAAATGACACAAAAAGTGCACCTTTCCTCCTGAAAGCCTCCTCGATTTAATGAACCATAAAGCACTTTTAGAGTTTTAAAGATACATCCTCCTTGTCCAGCACTGTTGCCCGGGTCCATGTGAACCCTACTGATCCACATGTCATATTAATTGGAGCATACGCCTTTCTGCTGCAACCCTCCCATTTCTGGGCTTGGGAAACAACCATTCACCATTGCCTATGGGAAATTTAGAGTGCCCAGTCAGCCTAACTGCATGTCTTTGGACGGTGGGGAAAACATGCAAACTCCACACTGGGCTCGAACCCACAACCTTCTTGCTGTGAGGCGACAGTGCTAACTTTCTAGGTAAAACGTACTACACAGTATGGGTGTATCCTTGAAGGTACCACCACAGTGACAAGGACTGTTGAGTACCTTTATTCTCTCGGTCTTTTTTTTTTTTTGAGAATGAATAAGGAATACCGATATCTTATATCTTGGAACCCACTTCATCTCATCTCATTATCTCTAGCCGCTTTATCCTGTTCTACAGGGTCACAGGCAAGCTGGAGCCTATCCCAGCTGACTACGGGCGAAAGGCGGGGTACACCCTGGACAAGTCGCCAGGTCATCACAGGGCTGACACATAGACACAGACAACCATTCACACTCACACCTACGGTCAATTTAGAGTCACCAGTTAACCTAACCTGCATGTCTTTGGACTGTGGGGGAAACCGGAGCACCCGGAGGAAACCCACGCGGACACGGGGAGAACATGCAAACTCCACACAGAAAGGCCCTCGCCGGCCACGGGGCTCGAACCCAGGACCTTCTTGCTGTGAGGCGACAGCGCTAACCACTACACCACCGTGCCGCCTGGAACCCACTTGTTTAAAAAAAAAAAATGACTGCACAGCATGAGCATCTTGATCAACCTTACATATTCAGTGAGTAGCCTAATAAATAATAGCCTTCCATTCACATCATCCTTTCTGTAAAGGGATTAAATCTTTCAAGGAATCCTAAATGAAATTTGTGGGTGTAAAGGATGTTACATGCAGACCAAGTCAATCTGAGATTGCTAGGCAGTGTGTTGGGTGGGTTTGAGGTTGGGTTTGGGATGGGCTGGCTGGTGTGCGTGCGTGCGTGCGTGCGTGCGTGCGCGACGGTTGTACACCCAGTGTGGGTGGTCCTGTCTCTTTTTGCAGTTCATCTTTACCCTGGAGCCGGACAGTAGGTGCGCGCTCCAGGCTTCAATGCTAAGAATGGAATGCGCGCGTCTCAGTGATGTGCTGCACTCCCGGGTTTATCCGGGCCCACAACCAAAACACGACTATGAGCAATCTCAGGATAGACAAGAGAAGAGGTGGAGGGGAGGCTGATGGGGGTGGGGTGGGGGGTTATAACCCTAGAACAGGGT
Organism: Neoarius graeffei; assembly: GCF_027579695.1. Taxonomy (NCBI): domain Eukaryota; kingdom Metazoa; phylum Chordata; class Actinopteri; order Siluriformes; family Ariidae; genus Neoarius; species Neoarius graeffei. The sequence goes on along the minus strand of NC_083583.1, from coordinate 17,054,347 downwards.
GACGTGCCATCGGGCACCGATAAGCAAATCTACAGGCGGAAACCGGCCATAAATCATCTTGTGCACTCACAGATCCGTAGAGCTTCCCCTTGCTGTTCATGGCCACGAATAGCTCGCTCCGGACGCCGTAGAGTGTCACGACTCCGCGCTCGACCGGAGATATCTCAAGAAGACCTGCGACCAACAACAAAATACAGTACATACATGACCTTGGGTGATTCATATCTGTAGCCATATCGGGCCAGTGCATTTGTAAAGTGTTGGGATTGTTTACATTTTAGGACGCTACAGCTTCCTTCTTGAAGGAAACTGCACTTTCCGCCTGTCGAGTGTTTCACAAACTGCGCCTATTCTCATTCTGTGTGAAGATATTTACCCTTCCTGTATACTTGCACACTTTTTAGACTCCTCAGTTTATCAGACTTGTGTGATCCAATCTTCAGATTAACCTATCTCTGTAGTGAGGCCAAATTCGAGAAGTTCAATGACTTTTTAAACCACCTGCACATCTAAACGTAAAAAAAAGTGCAAACCTATAACCTTCATCCAGAGTTGCACAGACCTTTGTGATTCTTTTCCCAATTAAGTAAAATATTTTAAGCTAAGACATACTGTATACCGTGTATAAATTCGAGAACTTTCTAAACCTTGGCACCCAACCTTTGCCTGTTTTCTGTAATATAGGCTAAATGTGTACGTCCTACTTACAATGTTGCCTCCTACCCTTTATAGAGGTGCTGCGAAGCTCCTGCGTATGTAATGAAAACGTATATGTAATGTATCCCTGTCCAGTTTTATGTCATGCCTTAAAATAGTCCATAGGGACACAAAACAAATCTCAATATCGATACTGGATACACAAGTGTCTGGCGTGCTGCTCTTTGACTGCTGAGCAACTGCTATAGAATGTGTAGTTAGTTATAAGAGACCTATACAGACCCTTATGCTTATACCCTCTGTCTGCCGTCGTTATAACGCGCCTTAATCTGGATTGGCCATTAATTCGACACATACAGACCACACAGACGTCCTTGGGATTAATCTTCTGTCACAGATGGGTTCTATCCCAGGGAACAACTTTAACCTACGTGTTGGCCCGGTTCCGACCCATCTCATGTTACACAGACCTGTGTGGTATTAGCAGGGTGCATGGACCCAGATGTTGACTGGCCTCCACATGTGGTTTGTTTTACAATAAGCAGCCGAAAGCGTTTTACAGTGGACACCTTAGTCATCTGTATCACCAGATGAGTTAAACTGATTGATCAATCAGATCTGGATCAAAATGTTTCAGGATATACACATGTTCCTTTTATTATTAGGCTAATCGACAGGACAGATTTTTGTTCATTTGAAAGTATTAAAGCGTCCTATAAAGCACTCGGACCAACGGCTCACATGATGAAACTTACTGTAACGGTTTTCGTTGTGCACCCCAGTAATCCTACCGTCGGGTAAGACTTGGAGATGAAACCCAATGCCTACGTTGCAGTAGAGGCGCCTCAGTCTCTTAATGCCCGTGAGATAGTCACTGTCCCGGTTGACTTCTCGCTTCTCCCCGGGAATCCGAGCCAAAGAGCGCGAGTAAAGAGTCTCCCAGCGTCGATCCAGGGGCAGAGGAGCGCAGCGCACCGAGCTCGCCACGAGTCCCAACACCAGTAAGGGCAAGAGGGCCGACTGAACACTCATCCTCCTGACCAACACGGAGGTACGCACGCGTCACTGTCTGCAGGAGTTCAAATACGCTAAAAATACGCTCTTTGTCTATTTTGGTGTCCACGGTCCCCCCTCGCCGCCCCCCAAAAGAAGATTCCACAGAGCTAAAGCGCTTATTCAGAGGCGAAGCCGCGGCTGGCGCTCTTGAGCGGACATGAAGTCGCGCTCGGTGTGGTAGCGCGAACGCCCTGAAATCACGCACGAGTCCAAGTCTGCAGGTCCGGAGAGACTTGACCAGCGCTCAGCAGCAAAACTCGGCCATGCCCCGACAACTATATTTATGCGTGTTGAGAGATTACATCACGCGTCAATCAAGCGCGGCATCACGGGGAGACCTGAACCACTGACAGCGGACCGAGTCCTTATAACACGCGCGCACGAGAGCTGCGGGGTTTAGCGGGGAGGCAGCGCGCGTGCGTGCGATTGGTCAAGCGCGACCGCGTGCGCGTGTGTGCGTCAGTGCTCAGCAAACGTCATAACAGTCCTCTTTAAAGATAATGAAAGTCTTATGGCGCGTTATAAAGTGAGTAGGAATAATCCGGGTGTCGCGTTACTTATAGCCGCTGTAGACCCTTGGACTTCGAGTTACCCCGGTTCCAGCTAGCTCTCTCTTCACTGTAAGAGAGAAATGAAATAATTTATCTTTGAGAGGATGTTAAATCGGAAATCAGCAAGATAACAAACCGCTGTCAGCCAGGAGACAGTTTTATAAATGAACAATAATAGGAAAAAACAAAAGTCTGGTTTAATTCATTGCAAATGCTAATTAAAGACTGGTTTCAGAAAGGAAACTGACTCATGTTCTCTGGAAGAACAATACACTCCCAGAACAAAAAGCGTACTAAACTGGACCTGTCCTTGTCACAAATTTGGTACCTTCAAGTACCTATATAGAAAAATGCATGTAGTGCAGCTTTAAATGTTTACTCTCTTTATGCACATTAGATCAATGTTAAGCATACACTCGATCCTCATTTCCAGGAGAAAGATTACCTCCATATTAAAGGTATAGTCTAAAAAATATAAAGGTGACAGTAAGATCCAGATTTGCAACTTTTTTTTTCCCTGACAGAGCAAGAGTTCATGTTTTAGCTGTGATTAATTTCTTCTCAGCAAAGGCTCAGGGCAGTGTGGTGTAGTCTGTAGTCTGATGTTGATTGCAGGCAGAAAAAGAGGTTGTTCCTATACTAACATGGTCAGAGCACGGAGTTCACTCAGATTGACCATTTGTCAAGTCGAGTGGTCATGTCGTGAATGTTGTGCGTCATTGCAGCAGCGTGGGGGACACCAAAATGGAAACGGTTAAAACATCAACACTATGAGTCAAGCTTTCTTGTGTGTGTGTGCGTGCGTGCGTGTGGCCCCAGGCTGGTGTGGACCTCTAATGCGTGCTCCCTACTGATGCAGCAGTGTAAACTCAAAAACCACAGGAGACACTAAAAGCCTTAACGACATAACGGCATGTCGTGTCACTTCGCATCCTTGCACTTGAGGCTCAGAAATAGTCTCAAGGTACCACACTATACACTGGTGTGTGTGTGTGTGTGTGTGTGTGTGTGTGTGTGTGTGTGTGTGTGTGTGTGTGTGTGTGTATATATATACATACACACACACACACAAGTCTTAAGGACACTATTTTTTAGCACAGACTTTATAATAGATTTTTATTTTATGACTTCTACATTGATTGATTGATTGATTGATTGATTGATTGATTGATTGATTGATTGATTGATTGATTGATTGATTGATTGATTGATTGATTGATCCCGAAGGAAATTTAGTCAATTAAAGACAAAAATTTCCAGCACAAAAGTAGGGGAAAAAAAAGTTTGGAAAGGAAAAGCAGTATATTATTTAAAAGACCACTTTTCAGACAAATAATGAAGGCTGTTGGGTTTTGTTGTAAAAATAAGAAACAAGTGCGACAGTCAAAGTCTCCAGAAGAACTTTGGTTCTGCAAGATGTTCAGTCAAACTTACCAGCTAACTTCCTTATAAAACTTAACAAACTGTCCTGAAACTTTTCTTTTTAAGCAAAGGGTGATCACACCAAATATTGACTTTGTTCTATATTTATTACTGTTTACTGCTATTTATAGCATTATATATATATATATATATATATATATATATATATATATATATATATATATATATATATATATATATATATATATATATATATATATATATATATATATAATTTGTGAAGGGACCTTTGCTCTCCAGCATTTCTTTGTAAGACCTTTACAGATTACTGCATATTTTAACTTGTAGTAATTGATAATTGATTGTTGATTAGGACTGATGCCTGTAATGTGGTAAAGTAATATTAGGTTTTGTATCACCTATTTTGTGAGTTCTATAAGTTTATTTGATCATGCATTATGGCTCCACTGGATTTTTTCAAAATTATTATTATTATTTGGCAATTGTCCTGCTGTAGGATTAACAGTTAGGGGCCAGGATGTTGGAGCCATATTTGGGTATTTTGAATTTAGTTTATAAGAATCTGCAAGAACATTTGCTGTTGGAACTGTTATACTTTGAATTTATGAAATTTTAAGAAGAATTTATGCCTTTAAGTTGTGTATTAATATAATCCAATGTATACTTACCTGTATCACAGAGCCCTACTGATATTGCACCTTACTTTCCTGATACCTATGTATGTGTGTAGCCCCTCCTCCTTGACACGTCACTTGGGCGCGAATGTGCAGGTTCATTGGAACTGTTAGCTGGAGGTTAGATGGCGGAGAGGCAATAGTGATTAGACCTCGTTCTCATTCGCATCCGCATCCATTGTTTAGGAAAGCTTTATTTTGTATCATTTGTTCTTTGTTTCTGGAAAGTCAAACGGAGTCTGAAGTTTAATAAATTACGTTTTTGTTATTTGAACTTTGAATCTCCGTGAGTGCTTCATCAAGAATGTGTGTCAGGAGACTCCTCACTTACCTCACATGGCTCTAAGGAAAAAATTTGAACTGGAAAACTGGAATAGCCACTTTAGTGCATGTGGTGTACCTTATATATATATATATATATATATATATATATATATATATATATATATATATATATATATATATATATATATATATATATATATATATATAGTTTTAAAAGCAGACTATATTCACAATTCCAGGTGAAAGATACATACTAAGGGTACCACCTTAACAACAAAGTACTTTTATGTCAACAAAGAAAGCATTTGTATAAGAATAAATGGCATCTAGATATCAAATTTATCTCTCGGCCATCATCATATCCCCTTGGCTATTGCAATAAGAAGAATATAGCGTATAAATAAAGGTTTCCTTGTCGCTGTACTTGATGATACCATCAAGGGTGCATGTGATGCTTTCTCTAGTCCGATTATACATCATTTTTAAAGGTTTCCAGGTAAAATAAACATACATAAGGTTGCATAAAGGTACACAATATGTCCTCTTGGTTGTACCACTAGAGCGACAAGGAAACCTACCTTGGTACCTTTATTTCTAAAAAGCATTTCGAGCCACTGGCAATTATGATGTTATTTAGCACTGATTAGTGTGTCTGATACACACAGAGAGACAGCGAAATAAACGTCGCCTATGCAATGAATGTTAAATTTTACAACATCCAAAGCATAATAATGCATAGTAACTGCAGTTATGGCCCTTGTCACGATAACACGTTTTCTCACGTGCACGTCTGGCTACACCTCATTGTCTATTGACAGGACCCCCTTTCTTTATTCCAAGACATCAAACTGAAATATCCCAGATCCTTCTAGATTTCAGACTGTTGCCCGAGTTTGCTCAACCTCCAGTCCAAGGTTGGGTGGTTCATAATGCTACCCGCTGATGGGGATCTTCTGCGCGCGCGCACTTTTGTGTGTGTGTGTGTGTGTGTGTGTGTGTGTGTGTGTGTGTGTGTGTGTGTGTGTGTGTGTGTGTGTGTGTGTGTGTGTAGTTTGCGACGTTGGCATGACGTTGGGTACTCAGGCAGTGATAAAAACAAAACACTCCATTGTTAGGAGCGGGATTTTATTATAATAGCTTACTAATTGAATAGACGTGTCGTTCATTTTGAAATGTTAAATATCAATATATTTGGCTTTGTGTTATATGTGTCCATTTGGAATTATTACATCTCTACTAATATTTTTGTCTTCTATCTATGATGATTCGATTTGGTTGTCGTCTTTCATTTACAGTACCAGTCAAACGTTTGGACACACCTACTCATTCACAGGCGTTTCAGTATTTTTACTATTTTCTACATTGCAGAACAATACTGAAGACATCAAAACTATGAAATAACATCTGGAACGTATATGGAATTATGTGGTAAACAAAAAAAAGTGTAAAAAAAATGTTTCATATTTTAGATTCTTCAAAGTATCCAGCGTTTACCTTGATGATGCTTTGCACACTATTGGTATTATCTTAATCAGCTTCATGAAGTAGTGACCTGGAATGCTTTTCACTTAACAGCTGTGTCTCGTCAAAAGTTAATTAGTGGGATTTCTTACATTATTAATGCGTCCGAAATCATCAAACAGTAAATAGTAAATAATTAAAAAATACAGTAAATAGCCATATTCGACAACTGTAGTACTCCATATTATGTCAAGAACCGCTCGACTAAGTAAAGAGAAACGACATGCAGCATTACTTTAAGACATGAAGTGTCTCTTCATTAATAAAAAATAAAGAAAAACACTGATTTAGAAAGTGTGTCCAAACTTTTGTCTGGTATTGTATATTACGTCTGTGTCTGTGTACATTTTCAGATTAAATAATTTATGGTCTGAAATAGAATGGACAAGTTTTTTTTATTGATATTTTTGTCTCTATGTCTATCTCTACTTTAATAATTATAATAATAATAACGGCTGCGCGCGGCCGCTCTCCATGGTGCTGCAACCCGACTCCGTTCAGAAAATGAATTCCACGTCGGAGGAAATTTCCTCTTTGATATCAGAAGAAAATTCTGTTTCTTGTCGTTGTCCTTAAGCTTTAAGTTCCAGAGAACACATAGAAAAGTTCTAATAAAAAAGATCTGCATCAATACAAGAAAGCAATATTTTTTTAATGTTTAGAGCAATTAAATCAACTGTTTTTCTTTGACATAAAAATCTATGTATTGATTTCTCATTTTAAATTTTATTAACACGCATCCATAAAAATAAATGAAGAATTAAAGAGAACTAGTTATATCCGTGCATCTGATACGGTTTAGGCTAACTAAACCATTCAACCAGTGATCAACATGTATCCGAAGTCAAATGAATTAACAGATTAGTAGACTTCTTCAACATTATCGTTTGTGTTTGCATTTTGGGCTTGTTGAGAAAGTGGACAAGGATTCCCTGTCTGTCTTCCTCACCCTTTCTACGGCATGATTATAGCCCATGGCAATCAACAAGCCTCTGTTATATTGCCCTGCTTATGACAGCACCATTGATCCCTAAAAAGAGAGAAAACATAGACGTTGTATCTCATTCCGTTGCCTCTTGATCTTTTGCAAAGACAGCTGGAGCTTATTGCCCCTGTGATCCTGCTATTTGGGTCCACAGATATGGCAGTCTACGGCTTTTCTTTCTTTTTTTTTATGTACTTGAGCGGCACACATCACACTGGAGAGCTGATATGCAGTGCTGCCCTCTATAGGACATTTCCAGAAATTACAGCGAGGCAATATCTGCTCAGCTTCTACCTGAAGTCATCACTGATAACCATGTTACATTTTATATATTGTAACAAGTTGCTTTAAAAGCTCGTATTCTAAAACATTCACAAACATTCACAACATATGTTCACATATTTCTTTCCAAAAAAGTTTATATGCGCATATACGTATATACGCAAATTCTATGCAATGTGGAATAAAACAAACTACGTATCCACCCACATTTAAATGACATGTTTGCGCTTATAGCAAACTACATAGAAGAATGCTTTTCAGTTAAATGGAACTGAATTTGAACTGCGACCAATACTTTCACAAATATTATATTAATTACATAACTAATGATGTCGCAATCCTTAACGAGAGAGGAGCACCTGTTAGGTATCATTTTCCTGTTTTCTTTCACACCTGTAAGAAAAATCAAATACTCAGGAAAGAAAGAAAGAAAGAAAGAAAGAAAGAAAGAAAGAAAGAAAGAAAGAAAGAAAGAAAGAAAGAAAGAAAGAAAGAAAGAAGTTGCGACTGAGATCGAGAGGCTGTATAGGATAGGTGCACTTATTTTTGCTCTTCTAACAAAATGTACAAAGTCACAGCAGGAAAATGACATTTAACAAATCTGCTTTGCGAGCAGGTAAATCACAGCTATTTGCAGCATGTGGGATGTTGGCACAGTGTGTCTCTGGATTGCTTAATGTTCTGTACTGAGAGTTTAGAGAATGACGGGGAGGCAATCGGGACCCCATAGAGAAGGTGGAATGCTCCCTGTAGAGCAGAGGTCATCTGAACTCCGGGCTCCACGCACATGGCCGGTAGGAGGCCTGTCTGCATCAACCAAACCCCCTCCAGAGTCCGGTGGGTCAATAGCACAGGAATTCCCGACCATACCAATTAGACAGGCACGAGGACCAGCGCTCTGAAACCCTCGGGCCACGGGGGAAGGAGCCTGAATACCCCTGATTTTAATTGGACCAGTTTCCAGCACCCTGAACCTTGCGCTTCTGGTCATTTGTGGAAACATTTGGTTGAGTGATCGACTTAAGTATGAACAAATGTGAAGTATTGCCTACTGTTTAGAATCGATCATTCATTAGTGTGTTTTTTATGCACGTGGGTGGATCAAGCTACTGGTTGTTCAGATAAAAATAAATAGTGGGTTAAGCTATAAACATTCATTTTATGGTTAATTACTATATCCAAATCTCTTACGTCCCTATTTTAAAAAAATGGAAAAATTCTATATAGTTCCTATTCAGTTCTGACATTAAAAATTACATTACTGTTTTGCAAGGAATTATAGAGATTTTCTTGATTTTTCCCAAAGTGAAACTCTTAAATACCCTACAGTAGCAACATGCAAAATACAGGCCTGTGTATTTATATTTCAGTATCATAACATTTCTCCATGTGCATTGCCTCCATACAGTTCAAGGTCTGTATTTTAATATTTAATAATAACTGAGGATCTCCCTATACTGCCCTACATCTCGGGGGTGAAATTATATCCGCATGAAATGTTAAATCCAGAAGATCAAATCAAGCCACAGTCAGAACTACCAAGGAACACAAAGGAAAAATTAGTAGGAAATAAAATTAGACGGATTAAATGGGGATGAGTTTGTAATTTCTTTTTTTTTTCACTCTTCATTCAGAATTCCTTCACACTCCAGACTTCAATCCACTTCACAGGGTATGAAATGTCACATGTATAAAACTGGAAATTACAAAGATTTGCTTCGAGAAAACCCGCGTTTCATCAGCCTGCTTCTGGATGGCTGTGCAAAATTCAGTTCCAGGTTCTGACAGATCCATTCGCAACACATTGGTTCCATTCATTCATTCATTCATTCATTTATTTGACCCAAGGATGCACGCACGATCTCGGAGAAGAAAGCAGAGGAGAGAAGAAGAGAAGAAAGGAGAGGAGAGGTTGGGGTTTTTTGGCAGCCGTGTTAATGAGCGTCTCGCGCGCTGTTTAACATGGCGGCAGAGCCGTTATTACTGAGCTCAGGTCATCTGAAGGCGTCACCTCTGGACCTCAGCTTAGCCCTGCCTGCTACTGAACTAATGACACTCAATACACCGTGTGTCTGAATAGATATGAAGAACAAGCACCAATGAGCACAGCAAAACTTGTTTTTGTTTGTTTGTTTGTTTGTTTGCTTGCTTGCTTGCTTGCTTGCTTGCTTGGTTGGTTGGTTGGTTGGTTGGTTGGTTGGTTGGTTGGGGCAATTTTTTGTCGGTTTTTTGTTTGTTTGGTTGTTGTTGTTGTTGTTGTTGTTGTTGTTGTTGTTGTTTTACCCTGATGGGTTTTCGCGGTATTATTATTTGTTTATTTATTTATTTGGTCAAACTGTAAAACTGGACTTCACTATCGTATAAGCACACATAACATATAGAATTGTAAATCGTTTTCAAAGATTACCATTTAGTTAAAATGTTTTTTAGTATTTTTTTTGTAACCATGTATCATAAATATAACACATAGCTGAGTTAGAACCTATAATAATAATAATAATAATAATAATAATAATTATTATTATTATTATTATTATTATTATTATTATTATTACCGGTGGCTGTAAAGATGATAAGTTTATTTGAAAAGAGATAGAAAATCAACAAAATAGCACAAACATTAATGCATTGTTGTCATACTTTCAAGTCAAATAATTTAAATAAATAAATATTTTTATTTATTAAAATTATTAATATAATAAGCTTAAATAATAGTAAAAAAGAAAACCTAAAATACAAACAGCAAATCAATTTTTGATGTCAAAGACTCACACATAGCATCCAACTGCAAGTCAAACTTCTATATATTCAGTATATTGGTCATTTATTTGCAAAGGCGCAAATATCATATATATTGCAAAAGTAAATATATCAAAGATTCAGAAAGTTTTTGTCCAGTCATTTTCCTGCATGCCTTTCAAGTAATAATAGATTTTAGTATTCAAGTCAAACTATAACAAAGTGTAACTATTTCTATGGAATAATTTTCACGTTCCCGAGAGATTTGCCTTGTTTTCCACATTGCCAGCTTTAGCTGTTTTGAAAAACGGCTAAAGAATGTCTCAGACAGCACAGCTTCCCAGGTTCCCCCTGAGATAAGCCATTGTCAACCACCAGAAAGCTTTCAGAAGTATAGGATAACATTTCACGTTTCTCGTATAGATTTCAAAAGCTGCAAGCCTCCTGAGCCTCTTCAACCAAGTTTACCACATTCAACTGGGCAAATAGTACAATTTGAATTGTAGCTTATAAAATTCTACAGACAATTTTATCCTCTTTTTAAAACCTTTTTTTTCTTGCAGATGAAGTTTCTTACTGCAGAACAAGGAGAAATCAGGTCGTCCCATGAGAGACTCCCTTTCAGAGCGCCTGGTTAGAGACCTCTGTACCTGTGTGATCACTTTTACAGGTGAACTGAGCAGGAATTAACACTGTCCTCAGAAAAATAACCTCATACATTATTCCTTAGGATCATTATTATTCAGAATCAATTGTTTTATGCAAGTTTGATTGTTTAAAGAGCTGAAATCTGTTGTTCAGAAAGAAATAATTTGGTTTGCTATGAACATTCACTTTGAGATCTTTGAGATGACTTAACAGACCTCAAGCTCATAAGCCACGATTTGAAACTAAAGTTTGCCAAAAATTCTAAGTTTCTATTTTGCTCTATCTGTACAAATTGCATTTTGATTTGTAATGGATAGAGATTTTCCTTTTTTTAAATTAAAAACCTTACATGCAACATTTATATGTATCTATATTTCCATATAATTTATTGGTGACATTCCTCCACATGTTTAGCTTTCAGTCTTGAACAGCACATCTTTACTATACGCTGCCACATATTACAGTGTTTGATACATAAGAAAATTCATTTACGACTTTACAAGTGACCAATAATCTATTCACTTCCCAGTTGTAGACAAATGAAAAGGATTTATGGATATCAACCCAGAGAATCCATGCTCACTCTTCTGCTTACGTGAGCACAAACAACATGATTTTCTTCTAATGGTAATGAAAATTATTAAGCTATTATCGAACTGTAGAAACTATGTCATCAATAACTTAACACATGGACAAAATAAATATGCATAACATTAGTAATATACAAAGTACTTCTCATTGCAGTTTAAGGACAGTAGACTATCACATGTACATTTTGTAAAAAAAAAATCCCTCTGTTTCGCATGTCACCTACTATACATGTTAATATGATAAAAAGTGCTTTTCTGGACACTTTATCTATAAAGTCTTTTAGTCCAACAATATAACACATCTTCGGCACTTTTATCCAAATTCCCTAACTTTATCTTTTAATTTTTTTTTTATTTTTTTAAAACTTTTTTTGCTTAAGTGGAAAAAAAATGTTGAAAGTGACTATACATCTTTCTACAATATACATCTTCCCAATGCACATGTCTGAAAACATCCAGCAGTATTCAGTTTTGGTCATATAAATGCATTTGGACTGTCCTTACATATCAAATGCAAGATTTTTTTTCTTTTTTCAGGAATAAAATATAAATGAGAAAACACTTCTCTTAATATAAGGAAAAGATCTTTATATCTAAAATAATAGCATATTGCCATGAAAGGTCCTCCTTGAAATTGTCTATTCCATTTGTCCGTCTGAAGTCTTTGTTTTGTGGCCAGATTTGCGTCTATTGCCCCTTCTGCCGTGGCGTTTGGGCTCCTTGTGCCTCCGACTCCTTCGTTCAGCACGGCCCGTGCGGGATCTTTGATGGTTTGTCTCATCTTGTCTGCTCTCCAGGAGACGTGAGACCATCTCATGGTCCTTGTTGCCCAAAACACGGGGCAGGAAGAGGGAAGCTTTGTCCGTGCTCTTCGTCTTAAAGCCCCTCCTGGGCCGACCTTTTCCATTAATAGACACATACCACTGCTTCTTGACAAAGGCCCGATGCTTGTTGCCCCGTCCACTGGATCCTGAGTGCTGAGTTGTCGAGTGGTGACGTGAAGCGTATGTATTGTAGCCTAACTCGTGAATGCGCTCCAGAAATTCACACTCCTTGTTAAAGACTTCCTGAAAGGGCATGAATAAATATCTGTTAGACTTGTAGAAAGGGTATGGAATGAATATCTGATGATGACAATTTTTGTCAGAGTAAAACATTTTTTCAGTGTATGGACCTTCTTTTTATTAATTTCATGGAAGGAATATCAGCCAGATATAATGGATATAAACGAAACAAAATTTCATGTTGAGGTTTTCTTTGATTGTATTTATTGATGAAATGGCTTGTAATGGACCGCAATATTGTATCAGTGACCACTGACCAGTTGCTGGATGTCTGTCTAGAATGAGAATTGAAATTGTAGATTTGATGATAAATTATAAAAATCTGTTTTATACTCTTCACATAGGAGATCAGAGACCAGAGATCAAAGATCAGAAATCAGAATCGCTTCTCACATATTATATGGAATAACCTGCACAACCTGACTATAACAACCTCATTCCTTTCCATTTTGAAGTTTTAAAAAGTCTTGCATTCACTTTAATAGGGTAACATGTGGGCATGCTGGTTATCCATGAAAACACCACCATGTGGCGATGGAATCAAATTGCTTATGTGTCATCTGAGCCTAGGAGTAGCTTTGCATCTCCAGATCTATATCTTTTTTCCTCTCTCTCTCTCTCTCTCTCTCGTGTGATGTAACCCTTACTGAGGCATATAGGCGACCTTTCTCATTCATGGCTAGATATCTTCCAGAGAAAAGGCCCTTGATGGCTACCACTCCAACATCCACTGCTGTGATCTCTAGAATACCTGGAAAGAATAAGATAAAAAAAAATATGTGTTTACATAGAATTAGTATAGAAATGGGCTAGAAATGTTTTTCAAATGTACCCAAGCCCAAATTAATCCAGTTCCATGCATTTTAATGTATGCTACTGCTGAAAAATTATTGAAATATGATACAGTATTTTCATCCTGGTGACCCTTGTGAGTAAAGTGCAAACATTTCTGTTCCTCCCAACCTGCCTCTCTCTCTCTCTCTCTCTCTCTCTCTCTCTCTCTCTCTCTCTCTCTCTGTCTTTCTCCCTCCCTCCATCCATCCATCCTTCCCTCCCTCCCTTCTTTCCTCCCTTTTGGTTTAAGGCACTACAGAACTTCAAATGACTCGTTAAATTATGAGTACTTCAAATGATTTGTTAATTATGAGCCTGAAAGAGGCTCAACAGATTAACAAGACGAGAAAGCAAAATGTGATTTTGATGGACATGTCCTGCATACAGTCTCCAAACCATGCTCACCTTTTTCCTATCCAATCTAATCATTTCTTTCTTTCTTTCTTTCTTTCTTTCTTTCTTTCTTTCTTTCTTTCTTTCTTTCTTTCTTTCTTCAATTAAAAGCTTTACGTTTAGGTGTTTTCCCATAATCACAGACGTATTTGTTTATTTCTGGTGCATGCTAGTCGCTCTGATTGAGTTACAACCCACAGAGCGACTCCCGACAAAACCAATCCAGTGACAAACATGCTGACAGATTAGATAGCCCGACACCGCTTTAAAGCGCATGTTTATTCAGTGATTAATGGCTCCTCTTCATTCCAGCCCCACTGAATAATCATCCCATTTACTGGATAAACACATCCGCTCTCTGTCATTATGGGGAAACTGTCTGCTCAATCCCATTTTCATATGGAAATGCGCATTGAATCCGTGTTTGCGTGTCGGCTAATTGAGACAGAGCCGCGTCTGACAAATGACCAAAATGAGTTGGAGATAACCAAAAGAAATACTGATCATAAGTTAGAGAATAAAATAAATGAATAAGTGAAGCAGACACAGGACACAAAGTGATGGTGAATTATTCCGAGATGCTGGAGGAAGGGTGTAAATTAAACATTCAAGCATGTCGGGCGTAAATTTAGATAGATAGATAGATAGATAGATAGATAGATAGATAGATAGATAGATAGATAGATAGATAGATAGATAGATAGATAGATAGATAGATAGATAGATAGATATCTCACTTTAAATGCTCTGTTTTGGACTGAATATCAACATGAATGCGTTCACATCACCAATTTGACAGTTTTGCGCATCTTCGAAAGCCGAAATTAATTAAAGAAATATTTCTGATTTTAACATTAACACATGTTTGTTTATACTAAGGCGACCCACCCAGTTTGTTTACTACTCCATTCCTGGAAACTTTTAATAAGCTTTAATAAATGTATGTTTTCGAGCTGACTGGAGATTTTAAGCCCAGTGCCAGAATGTATTTTTAAATTACACCAGCTCTTGAATTCGCCAAAAATAAAAAAAATAATAATAAAAATTAATAAAATAAATGCTGTACTTACTGAGAGGATTGTCCTCTTCCAGGGATCCGTCTATTTTCCCGTTCGGGTGGATCTGTAGGTGATATTTGGTAGCGCAGTAGAGTTTCCTGCGCCGTGGCGCGCCTCCGAGGTGCTCGTACACGCCACCGCGTCCTCCGGCGTCGCGCCGGTGTCGCGGGTCACACGGTTGCGTCCCGGCACACGGCTGCGCCCTCGAGCCCGCCGAGCCCCGCGCGCCGCTGAACAACACCACGCTGAGCAACACCACGAGTTGAATTATAAGCATTGTGGCATGGTAGGACACGGGCAAAAGCACGCAGGATCGCAGAGAGCCTCCACTCGGGGTCCCATCAAAGATGCAGCATCATGATTCCGTCCGCGACGCGACGGCTGAAAGCGCAGCTAAAAGTAGCCGCTCCGCGGGAACACGCGGAAAGTTTACGCGTGCCACCGTGCCCTCTTTAATCTGCCGTAATCTGGCTTTGGAATGGCCGTGGCCATTTATTAGAGCCGGCGTGGTGACAGCAGCGTGGGCTCCTCTCCGCGGTGGTCATAGGTCCTTCCTTTCCTCTCTCTCTCTCTCTCTCTCTCTCTCTCTGTTTCTCTCTCCAAGCAGGCTGCTGGGCTAATCTGGTCTAGGAGGAGGAGGAGGAAAAAAGAGCCAGTGGATTTCACAGAGAGGGCTATCGTGAGATTTCCACTGATCGACTGTGTGTGTGTGTGTGTGTGTGTGTGTGTGTGTGTGAGAGAGAGAGAGAGAGAGAGAGAGAGAGAGAGAGAGAGAGAGAGAGAGAGGGAGAGAGTGCGTGTGCATAAATAAAGGGAACTCACCGCAACAATAGCCCAAGGCCCGACCAATTGATACAAAGGAAAAGGGGAGGCAAAGGTATCAGTCTTGTGTGAACCGAGAGGGTTTGCAGCGTAAAGGATAAAGTTACACAGCATTGCACACAGTGCGCAAAAAAAAAAAAAAACCCGCATCACACACAGTGAGCCGAATTTCGTCTTTTAGAGAAAGAGCAAAAAAAAAAAAAATTACAGCTACATCCGAATATCATGTGTTGTGGTCCTAACTGGTATGTACACATCATCCTCGGGCAGCAACCACTATCAAAAATCAATTTCACCACTCTCAGCTTGAGTGAACACTAATGTGACCATGCACACATGCATACATGTGGCTTCAGGGCTTCGTATTTGAAACAGATGCGTGAGAAATTAGCGACGGGATTCTGGGAATATAAAGAAATTTGTGTTTTAAATAATTTATAAAATCAGTACGTGGTTTATTATGGATGATTATGTATTAATTCTGGGGGTTTGTTGTGTTTTAAAATGCATTTTTGCTCACTAATTTTACACAGCAAATATTATTATGTTAATATATATATACACACATATGTATAATATAATATAATA
This sequence comes from Neoarius graeffei, assembly GCF_027579695.1. Taxonomy (NCBI): domain Eukaryota; kingdom Metazoa; phylum Chordata; class Actinopteri; order Siluriformes; family Ariidae; genus Neoarius; species Neoarius graeffei. Next base: position 17,038,196 of record NC_083583.1, on the reverse strand, counting down.
TAATATAATATAATATAATATAATATAATATAATATAATATAATATAATATAATATAATATAATATAATATCCGACTTGATCTCTTTTTCACTCTAAAGAAAAAAAAATGCATTCCTTCGCTGAGCATCGTGTCGGATATTCTTACACATAAAAGGCCCAGTCGGGAGGGAAGGGAGGGGGGGAGGTATAGGATGCTTTTACTGGAGAGAATCGACCGATCGAGACCTTTTTTGTCCTTCATGACAGTCCAGAGAGGATCAGAGCAAAGAGCAGGAGGGTATCCTTGCCATGTGAAGAATTAAAGAACATCCGGTGGTGCTCTCTTATAGCAGGTATAGCAGTCCCACCAACTGATGAAACACCAACCCCGAAGAGCGCACCTCTTTATTTTGCTGTTTATAGAAATCCCTTGCTATTTTCTTTCTTCTTCATCTTTTTTTTTTTTGCTGGCTACACTACAACCAGTGCACTATTGCATGAATACGACCCCAAAACTCCATCAGCTGTTAACACTGAAGGCTGAAGCTGCAGAAGTGGGTGGAAGCGCGACGCACAAATGGCTCCTGCCTAAATTGCTTCCATCTTGGTCACATTATGGTTACCATTCTCGTAATTAGCACCATCATCTACAAATGTGCTTGCCCTTTGGCGTAACACCGGCGCTTGCTATAGAGAACATGCTTTAAAACCTCCAGGGAGTGCGCGCTTAATTGGTCTTTCCCTGTCCATACATCACTGTTTGGACACATGATGATTAAAATAAATAAATAAATAAATAAATAAATAAAATTAAAACACTAGTTGGTTGTGAGCGCTTATAACGCGTAGCGAGACCGTGTGCGTGCGTGCGTGCGTGTGTGTGTGTGTGAAAGAGAGACGCTGCTGTGATGTGGTCTAATCCTGACAGAAGGCGGGACTTCAGATGTGGTTGGCCTGTTTCTTTCTAGAAGCATTTTAATTACGAGCCCACAGCCGCCCACCAAGTCTCGCAGTAATAATCAGTAGGAGCTGTCTGATTTTGCGCGGGCACTGCAGAGAGAGAGAGAGAGAGAGAGAGAGAGAGAGAGAGAGAGAGAGAGAGAGCTTTAAGACGTCAAGGATTGATTTTGTTTGTTTGTTTGTTTATGCATTTATATTCTCATTTACACCATATTAAGGTCACTTCTATAGCATATAAGCAAATCAGATCCTCAGGGCTGCTCTTCCCCTCCTTAAGTCAACATATACAGTACAGTACTGTGCAAAAGTCTTAAGCACCCTATGTCTTTTTTTCATACAAACTTTGTTACTGATTTCTATTTTATGACTTCTACATTCACGGTGGTGTAGTGGTTAGCGCTGTCGCCTCACAGCAAGAAGGTCCGGGTTCGAGCCCCGTGGCTGGCGAGGGCCTTTCTGTGCGGAGTTTGCATGTTCTCCCTGTGTCTGCGTGGGTTTCCTCCGGGTGCTCCGGTTTCCCCCACAGTCCAAAGACATGCAGGTTAGGTTAACTGGTGACTCTAAATTGAGCGTAGGTGTGAATGTGAGTGTGAATGGTTGTCTGTGTCTATGTGTCAGCCCTGCGATGACCTGGCGACTTGTCCAGGGTGTACCCCGCCTTTTGCCCGTAGTCAGCTGGGATAGGCTCCAGCTTGCCTGCGACCCTGTAGAAGGATAAAGCAGCTAGAGATAATGAGATGAGATGAGATGAGATGAGACATTCACAGTGGTGTAGCGCTGTCGCGTCACAGCAAGAAGGTCCGGGTTCGAGCCCCGTAGCCGGCGAGGGCCTTTCTGTGTGGAGTTTGCATGTTCTACCCATGTCCACGTGGGTTTCCTCCGGGTGCTCCGGTTTCCTCCACAGTCCAAAGACATGCAGGTTAGGTTAACTGGTGACTCTAAATTGACCGTAGGTGTGAATGTGAGTGTGAATGGTTGTCTGTGTCTATGTGTCAGCCCT